>NC_142933.1:69403725-69406225 GCF_046866305.1 Octopus bimaculoides
AGACAGAACACCTGATATTATATAATAGTTCTGACAATATCTTACATGATAAAAATTACAATTGTATATTAATAACCAGCATAGAAATATTGAATGATTATAATGTTGTACCAAGGGGAACTGTAAAGCTAAGCTAAAAGTTACATTCACTTAGTTATTAAATTAAATATATTATGGTAGTTAACAGTTGTACTCATCTTATTAATTGTTGGTACAAGTGGAATGGTACACAACTTCTCATATGAGGTCATTGACAGTTTTTTCATACAAAGGAACAAGGGTAAGTAGTAGAAAAAATCTTACACTGGTACCTGCAAACAGGGCCAGTTTTAAGCCATTTGGATAGATCTGTTCAAATTGGATCCCGCGCCATGTTAAGGCTCCACGCATACGTTCGAGCGGAGGATGCTATGGTGAATTAAACCTTTTGTCTGCGTTAAGCAAAAATATCCACAGGGTTCTTTCTTGGCTTCTCGTGTGACAGACGGTTTTACCCGATAGCTTTAGAAAAACGTTTTGTTTAACTGCGATATTTATTTTCTGCGAAATGAGTGCCTGACAGCGTCTGACAGGCAGGGAATCATATTCAGCTCAGTTATCTCAACAAGCACAAGGCCTGTTCACAAACAGTACGTCAGTAATTATCTTGATTTGTAATAAATAAAACATTAAAACTTTCATATGAGCTTCCAGTGGCTAATGGTGGAGCCTCAAGCCTTCGATGCTTGTTAGCTGAGACTGGCATACTACACAAAACATAAAACATCAATCTTCAGCTTTTGTAGAACAGAGAACCCTACTGACAATTCTCTAATTTGGCCCCTCACTTCCTTAGTATTGGCCCTGCCTGAAAATAATATTCTCACAAAAGATTTTGATTTTTAAGACAGTGGTGGCGGATCTGTGATATCTGTATTAAAAGTAACACGCTGCAAGTTTTTGGTGGGGTGGGGTGCGATAAAATCTAGGGGAATAAATACGTCCTTGCGGCATCTTGTTATAAAAAGCTTAAGCATGAGTTTTTACTTAAACATCTAAACTTCATGTCTACTCTGTGAGTGACCGAATTTCTGAAGAAACTAAAAAAGTTCACCATCACAGCGCTACGAGATACCATCTTCATTTTTCGCGTAAGAAAGAAAACTTAAGATGTATCTAGTAATGGTAGAAACATTAGCACGCCGGGCAAAATGCTCAGCGGCATTTCGTCTGTTTTTACGTTCTGAGTTCAAATTCTGTCGAGGTCGATGTTGCCTTTCATAATTTCAGGATCGATATACTAAGTACCAGGGAAACACTGGGATCAGTGTATCAGTGTAATCGACTAGTCCCCCTCTCATCAAATTCCAGACCATGTGCCTATTATTATTATTATTATTATTATTATTATTAATAATAATAATAATAATAATAATGATTTCTTTATTAACCACTAGGGTTTACATGAAGACAAACATGGACAGCACAGAAAAGAAAACAAAAATAGTGTGTGTGAGTGTTTGTAGTTGTGAGGGTTTTGCGTGCAAACAAGACTAATATAATTTTTTAAAAAAGGGAGATCAACAATGCGTAATCCTCAATAGGGAAGAGACTTTGAGGGCTGCTCGTGGAAAAATCCCCATAAAAACCATGGGTACCTTGAATTTTGGGGCCGGTGTCTTTTTTTTTTTTTTTTTCGCTTCCTTTCCTCTTTCTAACTACAGGCGTATACTCAGGGTAGGCTCATTCACTCGTACCATTCTCGCCACTTTCATCCACCTTTCGGCAAACTGACTAGAAAACAACACTTCCCTCTCTATTCTTATTTTCCTTTTCATGTGAAACTTGAAGAAGTTCATCATGGATTGGCCAAAGAGAAAAGTGTTTGTTTTAGTCCCTTTAATCTCGTCCACCATACAACTTTTTTCACCATGGCAACCAGGCATATAAAAACAGCCTTTCTTTCCCAGTTAAAGGAATGCAGTGGGGCGATCTTCGTAATGGATTCAGTTGATAGCCGGATCCATCCCACACGCGACAGCAAGTGTTGGACATAAACCCATAGGTCAGCAATGTTCGGGCCCTGGATGAGTGCATGCAGGACCGTCTCGTTGTCCTGTGTGCATCTCGAACATGCTCGGCTGACGGCATTTACGTGCCTGTAAAGTTTCTCTCGAACAGACAAAGCTCCCCGGTAGCACTGCCAGGCCAGAGAATTTTGGAAATTATCTATTGGTCCCGGCCCGAAAGTTCTCCGGAAAAGAGCGACTAGCTGATCTTCTTCGACGCCTAAGGTCTCCCCAAAAACGTCATCGCACTTTTGCTCCACTAATCCTCTATAAAAAGCTAAAGTGGATGTTCCATCTATCGCACTGTCCGATTGGCTGAGGGCAGTGAGCGCTTGAAGACATTCCACTTTCCAAAAGCTCCCCTTCGGTTTCTCTTTTACCCAGGACTGCAGCTCCATTATGGAAACTAGCTGCGGAAATACGTGTCTGGCGAACGGCGACCACACCTGTTC
>NC_142933.1:69411225-69431225 GCF_046866305.1 Octopus bimaculoides
GGTTAAATGTGCTTTTGTGTTCTTGCTACTGTTCTTCATGTTGTTGTTCTCGGTGTTACGGTTTAGCCCCAAGTCAGCCCATAACGAGCAGAACCTTCATTCATTCATTTATTTAAACAAGGAATATTTCAGAGTATATTATCACCATGGTTTCTGATTTCCGCACAAGGCTGCCAACAATTTTAAGGTTGACGGTGTTAGGCGATGCCATCGACACAGCATATGACTGGTACGCTGTTTTATCGACCCTTTCTTTCTTCTTTCTTGACTTTAACCCTCCAACGCGGAGTATAGGCCACTTATAATTGAATTCCATGTCGCATAATTTTTCGCTTCTGTACTTATACTCTGCCATGAATGTCCCCCTTTCTCTAGTTCCTTTTGTGCTGATCTACGCCACGAGTTCTTAGGCCTACCCCTCTTTCTATATCCATCCGGATTCCATTGTAAAGCACTTTTCGCTACATTTGGTGTGTCTTTTCTAATTGTGCTACCAATCGACTTTCACTTTTTCTTAAATATTTGCCCACTAATCGAAATTTAATTTGTTCTTTACCATAACTCCATATTGCTTATGTGTTCGGGCCATCTGATTTTAAGTATACTACGCAAGCATCTGTTGATGAATGATTGTATTTGCTTATTTGACTTAACTGTTGTTCGCCATGCCTCAGCCCCATACAATTACACCGCTTTTACGTTAGTGTTAAAAATTCTTATTTTGTTCTTTATCGACCCTAGAAGGAAAAAAACCATTGTTGACCTTGGCGGGATTTGAACTCAGGATGTAAAATGCTTCAAAGTATTCTTCCGACTTCATTAGAATTTTCTTTCTTTTCTTTTTCTCCAGATATTGATCACTGACATCGATTTCTATAAAAACGGTCTTTATCGATAATTATTTGTAATTTGTATTTTTGTATTGCAATAGTTTTCCTCTTCGTTTTTGTTTCAGTCTTTGGACTGCAGCCTTTAGTCGAGCAAATCGGACCAGGACTTATTCATTATTAGCCTAGTACTTATTCTATCGGTACCTTTTGCCGAACCGCTAAGTTACGGGGACGTAAACACACCAACATCGGTTGTCAAGCGATGTTGGGGGAGACAAACACATACACACACACACACACACACACACACACACACACACACACACATATATATATATATATATATATATATATATATATATATATATACATATATACGACAGGTTTCTGTCAGTTTCCGTGTACCAAATCCACCCACAAGGATTTAGTCGGCCCGAGGCTATAGTAGAAGACCCTTGCCCAAGGTGCCACGCAGTGGGACTGAACTCTGAACCATGTGGTTGGTAAGCAAGCTGCTTAACACACAGCCACTCCTGCGCCTATCAATTTCTAGAAAATAAAATGAATGCAATTTTCGTCATCGGTATGCAAAACTACATCAAAACTATGTTTCTTCCAAAATAATCTGGCGAAAATTTGAAATACTTCAAAAAGTTGGCAGAAATTTAACAAGCTCCAAAAGTAGTCTTAAGACCAACATGTGAAATAAGAGGCGGAAACCTTAATGCTCTCGGTCAACTTGACATTGTAGCTAGGGTTTTGATCCTTCCTACGAATAGTTATGTGATTATATTTAGTGGCCACAGCAATTCATTTAACCTGACACTCATCACAAATATACAATGACCATCAAGTGCATAATGGCGATGATCTCTTTCTCTCTCTCTCTCTCTCTCTCTCTATCTATCTATCTCTTTCTCGACTACCACGGAATTTTGCAATGAGTCCTATCGACGCCGACATCGTCACAAACATTGCTATCGACTATAGCTACTGTCAGTGCCGTACATCTTATCTATCTGCATACGAGTTTGGTGTGTATGAGAGAGGGCAAGAAAGTCATAAAGACAGACAGACAAACAGACAGACAGGCAAGCAAACAGACTGAGTGACTGATTGACTGACTGAGAGAAGGCGGCGTGAGGGAGGCGGGTAGAGAAAGAGAGCGCGGTGACAGAGAATGGCTAATGCGAAATTCACTGCTGACAGTTTGATTAAACGTCTGATTGATTGGAGGTCTGTAGTTTTATAATGGACTGCATACGTCCCTACATACCTGCTTACCCATCTTTATACATACATATCTCTGTGTGTTTGTGTATACATATATATATACACACACACACATATATATATATATATATATATATATATATATATATATATATATATATATATATATACGTTGTATGTACAGAGTGAAACAGAGAGAGAGAGAGAGACAATAGCTGTATATGTACGCATATGTATGTGTATAAATACATATGTGTGTACGTCTATATATGTATGTATGGACAGATGGATGGATGGATGGTTGGATGGTTGGACGGGCGGACGGACGCATACAATGCATAGGAACAGTAAGAAGTGTCCCAAAAGTGTACATTTATAAACAATATTTATTGAATATAAACAGCAAATTATTATAAAAATGGTAATTTGATGTATGAAATACAATGTAGAAGTCCGTAAATGACTAATATTTTCATGACACGGCTACAATTTCTGCTATATTTCAACCTCTATATGTATGTGTGTGTGTGTGTGTGTGTGTGTGTGTGTGTGTGTGGTTGTGTGCGCGTGCGCATGTGTGTGTGTGTGCGTGTGCGTGTGTGTGTGTGTGAGTAATTATGTATGTATATATGTACATATGCATGTATGTATTTGTGTGTATACACATACATATTTATATACACACATAGGTATATATATATATGTGTGTGTGTGTGTGTGTGTGTGTGTGTATACTCATACTCTTTTACTCTTTTACTTGTTTCAGTCATTTGACTGCGGCCATGCTGGATCACCGCCTTTAGTCGAGTAAATCGACCCCGGGACTTATTCTTTGTAAGCCTAGTACTTATTCTATCGGGCTTTTTTGCCGAACCGCTAAGTTACAGGGACGTAAACACACCAGCATCAGTTGTCAAGCGATGTTGGGGGGACAATCACAGACACACACACACACACACACACACACACATATATATATATATATATATATATATATATACATATACATATATATATATATATATATATATATATATATATATATATATATATATATATATATATATATACATATATACGACGGGCTTCTTTCAGTTTCCGTCTACCAGATCCACTCACAAGGCTTTGGTCGGCCCGAAGTGCCACGCAGTGGGACTGAATCCGGAACCATGTGGTTGGTAAGCAAGCTACTTACCACACAGCCATTCCTGCACCTATATATGTGTGTGTGTGTGTGTGTGTGTGTGTGTGTGTGTACCTAAATGCACATACATGCTTACATACACATATCTATCTATCTATATATATATATATATATGGGAGAATATACAAATAATAACAACAGACGAGGACAGGTGGTGTAAATAACAAAAGGATATATTAGTATGACGCTCGGGAATACGGAAAGTCTTTGACGTTTCGAACTACGCTCTTCAACAGAAAAAATACGGAGACAAGGAGAAAAACACGGAGAAAAAAAATTGAATAGTGTTCAGTCAACGGTCAGTGCGTGTATAATCATCACCATCATCATCCTCATCATCATCATGATCATCATCATGGTCATCGTTTAACGTTCACTTTTCCATGCTCGCATGGGTCGCACGGAATTTGTTGAGGCGGATTATTGTACAGGCGGTTGCCCTTCCTCTCGCTAACCCTCAACTGTTTGCAAGCAAGATTAAATTCTCCAACACCGGGTACGTTTTCACAGGAGACTAAAAACAAAGAACACCGTTTGTATGACGGTAACATTACGGATTACGATTTATAACATTGCTACCATGGGAAATTATTACTCTGCTTTACGGGTTTTCGCTTTACGAGCGGTCTCCGGGAACATATTAACTCTATATGGAGGGATTATTATGTTTTTAAAACTGGAACTAAGGGGTGGTCTTTTATTTTTACCAACATAGATACAACTTTAAAGCTTCTTCAACATCTCCATACAAACATTGTAAAGAAGATGTCGTTGTCAGGAGCTGAATATCTAAACACGCTTGTTATTGTTACATGTGTAGTTATCAGTAAGCTTTTCGATATGATATTAATTGATAAACAAAAGCAAAGCCCAGCAGTTATGTTGATAAAAATGAGCTTTTGTGAATGAAAATAGTTTTCACTATTTTAGAATTTTTTTAAAAAGTGTTATTTTAAAGAAGATTAAATGTTCCAACTTGGGATTTACATAACGTAAGAACTGTTGATAAGAACAAACATTTTCATGTTAAAATTGATAATTATACATATTGCCACACATATATACACATGCACAGACACACGCACAGTTATATAATACAAATATACATACAGACAGACAGACAGACATACATGCATACGTACGGGTATATATATGTATATACACACATACACACAGACATCCATGTATGTGTGACAATATATATGATTAATAATCAGTTTTCAGTGTTGAAGTTTGTCCGTGTGCGTGTATGTAATTTACATTTGGATATTACATATTAACCTAGTTAGAGAAACCTTAAAAGAAGGTCACATGGTATAATCCATCAAAACCAATTAATGTCTATACTCAAATTTTCCTCTCCATTTTGTAAAGTTTCTCTTCCGTAGACATAAATATAGAAGAATATATTGAGACTGAATTCACTTTAAATACTCTACCTAACACTAATGAACTTGGTTAACATTCTACCATCCATTAATAATAATTAGTGAATAGTTTAAATTCCCATAACCCAAATAGCACTAACACCTAAATATGCGATTGCCATTCACAAAACGTATTACTATTCAATGCTAATTGTTTAGAAAAATCCGTTATCTATGCAACCGCTGTCATATCTAACATTAATCAAAACAGTGCAGATTATATCGGATTAACAGAAAATCAATTTAAGATTAGATATTATCAGCATTCTTAGGCCTTTGGAACATTGCAAAGACGATTCGACACTAGATTAGCTACACGTATCTGCTTTTTGAGAGATAGTAATGTAATAGTAATGGCATCTTTTAAAAAAAGTAATACCTTTTACGCAATCTAATTCATTTTGCAGTTATTTCTTCTCAAGAAACTTTTAATTTTAGAACACCATACTAAAACATTGAATTTCTTCATGTCTGCATATACAAAAATATTATTTTTAATAGAATAATGACATCTCACCAATTGTATCCCGAAATATCCATGACGTTTGCTTTTTTTTCTTCTTTTTAAAAACTATTTGACGTCTTAAATATAATAATAGCATTCAAATGACCTACTCGTAAAAATAACTCCTCTGGCTTTTTTGAATAATTGAATATAAAAATTAATTTTTCCCTTATAACGCCTTGTTTTCACAAAACCACATTAAAATATTTAAAACAAAATAAGAATTCCACATTAATTATTATAGCCTGTATAAAGTTCCATACACATCTATGCATCAATTCAATGACTATATGTCATAACTAATACAGAAACCGACCATGACAACCAGCGCTTAAACAATTTAACTACCGAACTATTATTCAAGCTAGATCCTCAGAGGAATAGAAGTTGATAAAAAAAAAGCCAAACTTGCTATCTTCAAATCGATTTTCGTGTCTATCCTCAATTATGGCCATGGACGTTGGGTAAGGATCGAAAGAATACGATCGCGAATACAAGCGGCCGAAATGGGATTCTTCCAAAGGATTTCTGGAGTAATGTTACTCGACAGAGTACGTAGCTCGGAGATCAAGAAGTCTCTCCAGATGAGCCGCCATTTCTCCGTATTGAGAAAACACAGCTCCGGTACTATGAACATGGGATTAGAATACTGCAAGAAAGGACTGGAAGATAGATTCTGCAAGCCGAGCCAACCGGCAGGTGATCTAGGGGTAGAACAC
This sequence comes from Octopus bimaculoides, assembly GCF_046866305.1. Classification (NCBI taxonomy): domain Eukaryota; kingdom Metazoa; phylum Mollusca; class Cephalopoda; order Octopoda; family Octopodidae; genus Octopus; species Octopus bimaculoides. Next base: position 69,417,144 of record NC_142933.1, read on the forward strand.
GAGTGAGAATGCTGGATAACATCTATAGTCTCATTTCGCCACGCTTGAGAAGCACTCGTCAAGGAAGTTAAATGATGATTGTTTCTATGGAAGAAATTCCTGAAGACTACTCCCACAATTCTTCCAGGGAGAGTGAGCGACGAAAATGGATGGATAAATGGATGGATGGATGGATGGATGGATTACTGATTTATGACCGATATTTTTAATAATAAATTTATAGGTGTAGTGAAACCGCACAACTTATCTCATACTACCTGACAAACCACGGCAATTTGTAATGTGAATATATGATTTTCAGTTTTGCATAAAAATAAATGGTATTCTACAAACATGCATTGAGTCCTCTTTTTTTTAAAGTTGCTTTAAATTCATGTGTGTATTATACTCGTGTTTCTTAGGGTATATGTAAGTAAATATCTAAGTGTTGGGTATGTTACTAGAAGTAATCCGATGAAACACATTCACTACTTATGACTACCTGACATCAACCACGGTATTTACACAAGTTTCGCTATATCTACCTCGAGAATTCCTGGATGTTATATCTGTTGAGATAGAGAGGAAAATGAAATATACGAGAAACTTTATTGCTCACAACGATCGTTTCGACCCATCCTGCATTGATACACACACACACATACACACATACGTACAGACATACACACACGTACGCACACAAACACTCGCGCACGCACAAGCTCACACAGAGTGAGAGAGAGAGGGAGAGAGAGAGAGAGAGAGAGAGAGAGAGAGAGAGAGAGAGAAAAAAAAATTGGACTATTACATTTGCGAATCAATAACCAAGACATTAAATTAAGCTTATGGATTAGATTTGTATCGCACACAGTCCTGAGTTCTGACTGGAAGTCACTCAGTCTTTCTCTCTCATCGTACAGATCCTAAGGAATAGGCTGTTGTTAGTTCGTGTATAACACTGCGTAACACGATTTTTGTCCTTGGGTAGCAAGTGTTATTCTCTATTTGCTTACCCTAGAATGTATGCTTTTCTTACATTTATTCAAACCCCAAAGAATCTCTCTCAACTCATGGCTATGACACTCCCCCACTACTCCTGCTCATGATCAGAGATGCTTTCATTCGGATGAATGTCGGGCAGGGATTGGGAGAAATTCATAGTATGAGGTAGCTGTCAATTTATAGAAATATTTTCTGCTACCTGCGTAGCACGTGAGACAGGAAAACTATAAAAGTTCTCAAACTAAGTTGATATCATGAGACGTGAAAATTTGCTCCAGTCACTCCATTTCTTCTTATCCACTTCATCACACAGACAATGGTTCAATGTCAAACTCAAACCGAAATCAAGTTTATCTTGAATTTATATAAATCAATAAATACAAGGTGCATTCCAGAAGTTTTTAGACTCTTACAGGAGAGACTTTTCTGAATTTCAAAGAAGTACAAAACTATAATTTGCTTTAAAGTAAGATCTTCTCACTTCAATGCACTTGTTGTTGCGCTCCAGCCACTTCGTGAAGACCCCATGGAAGTCCTCCAAAGTGAAGGTGTCCAAGACTCTTGTCACAGCCTTCTTCATCTTTTCCTTCATCTTCGGGAACAACCAAAAGTCACAGAGAGCAAGGTGTGGCAGTAGGAATTGTGAGGGACAGTTTTGATGCCCATCTCTGTCAAGTAGTTGGTTACCAAGATCGAACTGCGAACTGATCGACTGCCCTGGTGCAGGTGCTCTGGCCTTTTGCGACGAAATCTATCCCTGAACTCCCTCAAAACCTCCATGAAGTACTCTTCATTGGCCGTCTGACCAGAGAGAACCCAGTGGACCGTGATGATGCCATTGCTGTTGAAAAAGGGGATCACCATGAGCTTCCCGGTGGACTTGCTTTGCTTGGTTTCTTGGGCCAGCGAAAAACAGATGCTCGTCTCATACAAGTTAATCTATAAGCAGTCTGGAGCATTTTATAAGTTTCTGTAACGTTTTTGCACAGTCTAGCTCAAAACTTTATTGCATAGTGAGCTTCCAAATTGTTTTCAAGTCCCGTCTGCATTCTGTAAACTGTGACAAGCAGTGTTTGGCTGTTACAGCCGTCTCTTTTCATCTGGAATAACAAAAGTTGGCAGGTCAGCTCATTAGCTATACTAAAATTACAATAATCTACGACAGTTATAAATGCTCTCTCAAAAGAATCGAAAATCTTCTGGAATACACCTCGCATTTAACAAGGTACATATATCATTTAATCCGGCATTTACACCGTACGTGTCATTTTTAGCACGGCATTTTCGTTCAATAGATCTATTTGAAGGGGGGGGCATCTGACGCTATATTTGTTTGGCAGGCTTCCGCATAATTTACGTTTACCAAATTTCATACAAAAAACTTTTGTCGATCCGGGGTAATAGCAGAAGATATTTGATCAAGTTGCTTCCCAGAAAGAAAAATCGATCGTGGAGCCACAAGTTGTGAAGCGAAGTTTTTTTTTTTTTTTTACCACACTGCCTTACCTGCATCCATTTAAATTACATAGTTTTGGGCCTGCGTTGGAAATTCTAAACAGGAGATTTCAACTTTCAATAACCCATATATATTTTTTATCTTTTACTTGTTTCAGTCATTAGACCGCGGTCATGGAGAATTTTTAGTCGAATGAATCGATGTTAGTACTTTATTTTATTTATTTATTGTTAAGCGAGTTAGTTATTGTATCGGTTTTCTTTTGCCGAGCCGCAAAATTATGGGAATGTAAACACACCAACACCAGTGTAGCGGGACTGAACCCAGAATCATGTGGCTGGGAAGCAAGCTGCTTACCACAGAGCCACGCTTATTTTACAGTACCGCCACTGAAGGTCATAACGTGGTCAGAACGCTGCTTGTCTGGCCACTGGTGCCCAAACGTTGCTGCCTTACGTGAAACGAAACCGTACCGAGTATTTAAGTTCACCAGCATCTATTTATTATCAAACAATTCTGACAGGAAATTTATTTCAAAGTTATGTTTGAGCAACAGCTTTCATATAATAATACTAAGCTTCGTGAGGCCACATGTATCATTAAAAATATTTCTTTGTTTTAGTTTTACATTGTCTCGTGTAATGATATAATCAGTTGACTAGCCATTAAAATTTCTACAACGAATAATAAATTTCAAGTTATAGCTTTACTTTGAAAACAAAAATAGTACTGTATAGCATCGTTTTTTTTAAATCAATTTTTTGTCATAGTGGCACCTTATAATACTAACAAATAAAAAGTTAATAAGAACAGAGAAAAAAAGAATAATGATAATAATGCATATAACGGTCGTTGAGATAAAATAAGATTTGGTGTAAATACGTCATTATGAAATTATGTAAGTAAATCGTTTCTCTTCTGAAGAAAATATACAAGGACAGAAATGTAGTCGGATTTTAATATAGAATAAGTGATTATTGGGTAAATCACCACCGATACACACACATACATGCACACACACACACACACACACACACACACACACACACACACATGCACGCATACGCACACACACACACATGCACGCATACGCACACACACATGCACGCAAACGCACACACACGCATACGCACACACACATGCACGCATACACACATACACATGCACGCATACGCACACACACACACACACATGCACGCATTCGCACATACACATGAATGCCTACGCAGACGCACACATGCATGCATACACACTCACACCACATACACAAATACGTAGAAACACCTGCATGTGTGCGTGTGTGTTTGTATGTGTGTTTGTGCGTGCGTGTGTGTGTAAATGTGTGTGCACACACATTTTTAATCTTTTGCCGGTTCTAGTCATTGGACTACGGTCATGCTGCAGCATCACCACATTAGCCGATTATACCTGTTTATTGCAGTTTGCTACTTACTTGAGCGTTCTCTGATAATCGAAAGATTAAGTTTTTTTTGTTTTTTTTTTATCAATTTAAAGAAATGCGACATGACAGCAGCTTGCATTGGTTGACTTAGACGTAGACACGGACACAGTTATGTATTCGCGCGCACACACACACTTACACGCACATACATATACAAACACAAACATATATGTGTGTGCGCGCATATACGTATGTATGAAAGTATGAATGTATGTATGTATGCATATATATCATTATTCAGTTTTATTTCAAGAGTTCTTGCCAATAGAGAAAGAGCCGGTTTCTAACCTAAATCCAAGGCTCCTTCATTACAATTTCAACATCAACAACAGGGTATTTTTGTATGTATGTATGTATGTATGTACGTATTTACTATGTATGTATGTATGTATACGTGTAGATTTGTATGTTTTGTTTTATGTACGTCTTCTGATTTGCATATCAAGGCATGCTAATATATACTTAAATGATAAACTTCTGGAAAATACTACAAATTTTTACAGTTCCAGCGATGGCTTGGATCTGTAGTCTTCGAATCAGCTTTCTCCTTTCTGGTTTTGAGAAACCTAAGTTCTCAAGATGGGTATTTAGGCAGTGTGTTACACACCCTAGTACTCCAATTATGTATGTATGTATGTATTTATGTATTGTTACGATCAGACAAATTATAATGCAAGAAAAAGGGGTAAACTTCTGATCGCAACAACAAAATGTTCAAACAGGGAAGTAAATGTTCATAGATGGAGATTATGTCCAGTCTCAATTCTTTCAAGGTAGGTGGTGAACGGTCCGACCCGTATGCAGCTCCGTCTCTCGTTCTGGTTCTATTCGCGCCAAGCTCCAGCTGTCTTCCCCACTCCCCTTTTTAACAGGAAGTACGAGATTACCTGCCTTGCTCGTTAACAGGAAGTGAACGAGGTTACCTGTCTCATACTATGCTAACTTCCTGTATATATATATTTGGTTATTCATACCGACGTTATTTCACTTTTGCCAAACGTCGTTGACAAACGTTTATCTCGCCACCTTCGGAAAATATAGGGTAAGTTCTCACCTTTCATTATCTTATAGGTATACATAACAGTATGTATGTATAGTCAATCTCATACATTTGTTATCCTGTATTTTGATCTGATGACCGTGATATTACATAACTTCAAAAACAAATACACACACAATAAAAGCAAATGTCGAAGGTAGGAGTTAATCATTATCACCCAGACAAAATGCTTAGCAGTATTTCTTCCAACAAGGCAGCGAGCTGGCAGAAACGTTAACGCGCCGGTCGAAATGCTCAGCGGTATTTCGTCTGCTGTTACGTTTAAGTTCAATTCCGCCGAGGCCGACTTTACCTTCTCACCCTTCATTATCTTATAGGTATACATAACATTCTCTCCCCTTAAAGGAAGAAAGTTGAACGCAGTGAAAACTTTCTTATTTACAAATTTAGGAGATTGACTCGAGATAGTGCACCCGCAATGATATCGTCTTTACCTCTAATAAGTTGAATATTGAGATGAAATTCTTGCAAAGATAAACTCCATCTCATTAATCTCTGATTTTTGTTCTTCGTCTTGTGCAAAAATGTCAGCGGATTGTGGTCAGTGAACACTTCAATGGGATACTTGGTGGTCTCCAAATATACGTCTAAATGTTGCATTGACACTGACAAAGCAAGGGTTTCTTTCTCAATGGTTGAATAATTTCGCTGGTGTTCGTCAAATTTCGTTGAGTAATAACCAAAAGGATGATCAACATCCTTTGCATCTAATTATAACAGAACACCACCGACACCAGCGTCGCTTGCATCAATAGAAAGCTTAAATGGCTTCCCAAAATCTGGTGCTTTCAAAACTGGAGAACCCATGAGTATGGCTTTTAATGGTACACTTCTAGAACTGTCACCACGACTGAAATTTCGGGCTTTACATAGTTTTTTTCATAAATGGCTTTCGTTTTGTCCTGTGATTTCTTCAAATGTTCTCTGGCAACCTCAGTAGCTTTGGAAGGTCGGTTTCGAAAAGTAGACACATGGTCTAGCGAGTTCAAGTGGGATTCAGGACTCTCAGAAGGGCTTGGCTTAATGCTAACATGTGGATCAGACAAAACCTTGGACCCTGCTAAATCATTTCCAACAATCGAGTCTACACCTGAAACTGGGAGAGTTTTCTTAACACCAACTTTCACCAAACCAGACACAAAATCTGACTGCAAATCAACAAAATGAAGAGGTGCATTTGAAATTCCACTAATACCCTCTAATAAAACATCAGAGTTAGCAGACGACACGTCCGAGAAAGGAAGAGTACCTTCCAACACTAGAGACTGGAGTGCGCCTATGTCCCTAAAAATAGTGATGGGTCGTAATGTGGACTTATCACCCTTAAGCGAGATAAACCCTTTTGAAATAAAAGGCAAGTACCCCTCCTCATTGTTAATAATATCGGAAATAGGCTGAGAATTGATATTCACAAAAGCGTGTGGAAAGGGTTGTGACTGATTTTTTAACTTGACCTTTTTACACTCAGAAATCAAATGGCCTGACCTTCTACAATATCTACAAATAATTGTTGAATGAAAATTTGAATCAGATTTAGAAACAAAAGGACTGGTTGACTTTCTTAACTCTGAACCACTGGACTTGTTAGGATTCGAACCTGACCGAGCTGGATAAATTATTTTACTTGTCCGACCTACCTCGAAATTATCCGGATGATAATAACCATACAGCTTGAACTCATGCTTATGAGTAATAGAGTAATCCTCTGCTAAACTAGCTGCTTCTTGTAACTGTTCTACTCTCAGCTCTTCCAAATAAGTCTTAATATCAATATGAACACACTGTTTGAACTCTTCTAATAATATAAGCTACCTCAATTTGTGAAAATCTTCCCCAACTTCTTTTGACACACACCACCTATGAAACAAATTTTCCTTCTCTCTAGCAAATTCTACTTAGGTATCCTCACTTCTTTTCTTGGACTGCCTGAAGTTTTGTTTATATGCCTCAGGGACCAGTTCATACGCTTTTAGAATAGCCTGTTTGACCACCTCGTAACTCAAACTTGCTTCGTTCGATAAAGCCGAATAGACTTCCTGAGCCATGCCTTTTAAAACACTTTGTATTAACATTGTCCAAAGCTCTACAGGCCATCTCAAATTTACTGCCACCTTTTCAAAATGAAGGAAAAATTTATCAATATCTTCTTCACTAAATGGAGGCACAAGTCTAATATTTTTCGCTACATCGAAATCTGTCTGACCACGAGTAGTATCCAACTTTCTACTCTGTAATTACATTTCTTTCAATTTTAATTCTTTTTGAATTTCCATTTCCCTTATTGCTTTTTGAAATTCTAATTCTAATTTCCTCAACTCAAACGCATCTGTTTTCTCTGGTTTCAACAATGACAAAGCCGAATCTTCAAAAATTTCTTCATCAACCAAATGTTCCAAAACCATTTTGAAAAGCTCTTTCTTTTTCATGGTAGACTTAGTCTCATCCAGATCGTAATGCTTGGCCAATAACAACAATTCTGATTTTTTAAAATCTTCAATTGCTCCACACTGGGAAATTCAATAAATTCTTCAACCTTAAATTCCCTGATTAAATACTGGTTTCACTAGAAGAATTTCGAATGTTGATACAAAATTATGCAGGTAATATGTGTATTTTAGCAGTAGAAATTTTGTAGATAGCCTTTTTTTCTTTTTTTTTAATTCAAATCGATCAATTCATAGGTGAATAGTAAAGTTGTTTTACAATGTGTGTGCGAGAGTTCAGTTTCCCAGACGAGCCCCCAATTTGTTACGATCAGACAAATTAATAATGTAAGAAAAGGGATAAACTTCTGATCGCAACAACAAAGTGTTCAAACAGGCAAGTAAATGTTCATATATGGAGATTATGTCCAGTTTCAAGGTAGGCAGTGGCCGGTCCGACCCGTATGCAGCTCCGTCTCTCGTTCTGATTCTATTCACGCTGTCTTCCCCCACTCCCCCTTTTTAACAGAAAGTACGAGATTACCTGCCTTGCTCGTTAACAGGAAGTGAACGAGGTTACCTGTCTCATACTATGCTAACTTCCTGTATATATATATTTGGTTATTCATACCGACGTTATTTCACTTTTGCCAAACGGTCGTTGACAAACGTTTATCTCGCCACCTTCGGAAAATATAGGGTAAGTTCTCACCTTTCATTATCTTATAGGTATACATAACAGTATGTATGTATAGTCAATCTCATACATTTGTTATCCTGCATTTTGATCTGATGACCGTGATATTACATAACTTCAAAAACAAATACACACACAATAAAAGCAAATGTCGAAGGTAGGGGTTAATCATTACCGCCCAGACAAAATGCTTAGCACTATTTCTTCCAACAAGGTGGCGAGCTGGCAGAAACGTTAACACGCCGGTCGAAATGCTCAGCGGTATTTCGTCTGCCGTTACGTTTTGAGTTCAAATTCCGCCGAGGCCGACTTTACCTTTCATCGTTTCGGGGTCGATAAATTAAGTACCAGTTACGCACTGGGGTCGATGTAATCGACTTAATCCCTTTGTCTGTCCTTGTTTGTCCCCTCTATGTTTAGCCCCTTGTGGGCAATAAAGAAATAAGAAACTGAAGGGAGCTGGCAGAGACGTTAGCATGCTGGGCGAAATGCTTAGCGGTATTTCGTCTACTGCTACGTTCTGAGTTCAAATTCCACTGAGGTCGGCTTTGCCGTTTATCTTTTCGGAGTCCATTAAATAAGTACCAGTTACGCACTGGGGTCGATGTAATCGACTTAATCCTTTTGTCTGTCCTTGTTTGTCCCCTCTATGTTTAGCCCATTGTGGGCAATAATGAAATAAGTATTTCTTCCAACTCATCACGCACTGAGTAATGTCACCGAGGTCGACTTGTTCTTCATCCTTTTGGGGTTCGTAAAATAAGAACCAGTTGAGCGCTGGGGTCGATGAATTCGGATTTTCTCTCCTCCAACGTATCAGACCTTGTGCCAAAATTAGAAAGAATTGTTTTGATCCCGAAAAAGGCAAGGTCGATAAATAAAGTACTAGTACTAGTTGAGAACTGGGCTCGAAGAAGTAGACTTAGCCTTCCCCTCAAAATAATGCTGGCCTTGTGGCAAAATTAGAATTATCTTGATCCCGAAAGAATGAAAAGCAAAATTGTCCATAGATGGATTTGATCCCCAGAACATAAAAGGGATAAATATAAACACGAGTTATTTTGCAGAGTGCTTCAATTGATCCTGCCAATCTAATAATTCCTTCAATCGTCACAAAATGCGTCTTCTTAAACATAATATACGATAATTCTTACGATTTTGTGTCATACGTCATCAGGTGATCATTTCTACTTACAAGCCTCACAAACTGTCCAATTGCTTCTTCCCTTCTTCCCATTACCGCCTACCACTTCTACCTTCGTAATAACGTCTTCATACATGTCGGTATTCTTAACACGGTTCCAACTGACCCGCCGCCGTCTTTAACCAGCTTAGAATAAATCCTTATAAATTAGTCTTTGTATGAAAATCTTTTGTTATCTTATCTTATCTAAGGTGATTGGCAGGCTCTTGGTGTGACGTTATAATTTATTAGCGGGGCTTAAGTGAAACATAGTGGCGTTGGTATGATGACGAAAATAGTGGGAATGAGAGAAGGGTTGGTGGTAGTAGTAGTAGTGGTGGTGTGATGGTATTAGTGTTTGTTTTATCCTCACCAATAATGTGTCCTGCACTACATTGTCCGATCTGTCCTGTTTTAAAAATATCCTTCGAACTTACATAGGTGTGATTTGTGGGAAACTTGGCTGCTATTTCTAGCAGATTCGGTGACTACATAGCAGGTTTACTTCAGTGACAGTGGACGGCGGTCACATTGGTAATAACGATGGAGGAAGTACTAAAGTTGCTGCTTTCGTTGTTGTTGTTGTTGTTGTTGGTGGTGGTGGTGGTGACGCAAGTGGTTGATGGTGTTAGTGAACGTCGTACTACTTGTTATAATGGCGTTGATGCTGGCGATGATGGTATGATGGTGACAACAAAGGTAATGGTGATGTCTATGGTGGTGACGGTGGTGGTAATGGTGGTGGTAGTAGTGGTGGTGGTTGTAGTGATTGTGGTGGTTGTGGGTGGTTGTAATACCAGCAGCACCAACAGCAGTAGTAGTAGTAGTAGTAGTAGTAGTAGCGATGATGATATAGATGTAGCGTTGGTGTCCACCAATTTTTGATACGTTGTTTTTATTGTTGATTCTGTAATTCTACGTTATACATACATACACACACATACATACAAACATACACATGCGTACATACATACATTCACTTACGTACACGCATCCATCCATCCATACATACATATATACATACATACATATAGATGGAGCCTTGCATCTTTGTTGGGAAATGGCTCCCTCCTCAGTGGAAGATTCATAATTGAAAAATAGAAGAGACGCATACATTTACACATACATACATACATACATACATACATACATGCATGCATACATACATGCATGCATACATATATACACATATACATACACGCATCCATACATACATAAATACATACATGCATACATGCATGCATACATATATACATACATACGAGTTTGCCTATGCGTGTGTGTATGTGTGTGCATATATGTACAAGTGTGTGTGTGTGTGTGTGTGTGTGCACATGTGTATGTGTGTGTATTTCTATGAGTGTGTGTGATTGTAAGTTTGTGTGTGTACGTGTCTGTACATATATGTGTGTTTGTGTGTGACTGCGTGTGTGTTTGTGTGTGGGTGTGTGCATATGCGTTTGTGCGTGTGTGTACGCACATATGTATGCGATTCTATAAGTGTGTAATTGTAACTTAGTGTGTGTTTATATAGACATATAAACAAAACCGGCATGAGCTCCGCCTAGTTGACTTACCCCCAAACACACCACATGTGAGACCCTTACGACTAAATAGTTCAAGACAGCATTTCTTCAAACGTGGGACTATGAGAATTGAAAAGGGGACGGACAAAGTGACACATTTAATAAAGTTAAAGTGGTTTTTAAATTTCAAACCTGTCCAAGACCATGGCAAAGTTAGAGGAATTCTATAGTCGCAAACTTATACTTATGAATGGGCTGAAATGTGTGAGAGGGACGAATATTTGTCAGTTAGGAGAGCACTGGGTACAGGGAACCATTCAAATTTTGCAATGGAGCAGGCATAACTGTGTGATTAAGACTCTCGCTTTGTGACCACGCAGTTTCGAACCGGTCCCACTGAATGACACCTTGGGCAAATGTTTTTTGCTACAGCCCGACCGGTGCCTTGTGAATGAATTTGGTTGACGAAAACTGTGTAGAAGCCCGTTGTTTATGTATACATACATATATATATATATATATATATATATATGGGAGAATATACGAAAAAACAACAACAGACGAGGACAGGTGGTGTAAACAACAAAAGGATGTATTAGTATGACGCTCGGGAATACGGAAAGTCTTTGACGTTTCGAGCTAATATATATATATATATATATATATATATATATATATATATGGGAGAATGTACGAAAAAAACAACAGACGAGGACAGGTGGTGTAAACAACAAAAGGATGTATTAGTTTGACGCTCGGGAATACAGAAAGTCTTTAACGTTTCGAGCTACGCTCTTCAACAGAAAGAATACGGAGAAAAAAAAAATTGGGAGAAAGAAAATTGAATGGTCTTTGGTCAACGATCTATCATGGCTTGTGTGTGTGTGTGTGTGTGTGTGTGTGTGTGTGTGTGTGTGTGTGTTAAGCATGTGATATATTGGGAGAATTCACGGATCTTTTTTAAAACGGGGGCCACATTTTTCATTAATGTTTTACGTAGTGTTTTTGGTACGGAAAGACTTTCAAACTTCGTATACTTATCTATTTTGTGTTATAGAACAGAAAAATATTTTTGTATTCGAATTTATTTCATGTAAAAAATTGTCTTATTTCGATAATTTCAACCAATCACTGACAAGTATTCAGTTGTTTATATTTACTCCTTTGGCTGTTTTATTTGCTTTTTTCATTTTAAATTTGCTTTTTTTCATTTTCTTTTTTTTTCTTCGTTTTATTTGCTTTTTTCTTTTTAAATTTGCTGTTTTACCCTAACCCTATCACCGATAGAATTGTTTCAGAATCGTTTGTTTCTGTAGTCGGCACTTAATGTATATCGGCTGAATGTACGTCAGTGATTGGTTGAAATTACAGAAATACGACAACATGGAATAACTTAGGGATTTCTTTTTTTTAAGAAGACTAAGAGAAAAAGATGTTTTATATGACACATTCTACCAGTGTTCCAAGTTTCAAAGTGTTTCGTTAATGAAAAATGTGGCCCCCGTTTTAAAAAAGATCCGAATTCACAAACAGGCGCAGGAGTGGCTGTGTTATAAGTATCTAGCTTCCGGTCTTGCGCGTTGGCTATTTCCTGTAGACACGAGGATCAGAGTGAACTGGTGTTTTTTTTAACTCCGTCCAAAATGGAACTTTGAAGTCGACCGAGTTCATGAAAGAAATTAGTAAAGCAGCTAAAAGGTAGGAGAAATTTGTTTTTGGAGTACGTTATTTTATTGTTAATTTTTACAAGTAGGGTATCTCCATTTTTTTTCTCTTTTGGTTGCGTTTGTTTTAGTAAAGAATTATCGGTGGGCGTTACCTCGCCGCAAGAATTCTTTCTATCTTTTGATTTTTCTGAAGACTTTTTGTATTTGGAAGACTTTTTCTAAACGGTCATTTGTTGTTTGCTGCAAAGTTCGCGGCGAACATCTGTTTTTATGCCAAAAGTCATTATGGATTACCTGGGATTGCCAGGATTTCGAATAGGCCAAAAGACATTTAATTCGAACACGGCAAATTTAGCGGTGTTGTAAAATCAATTATTGAAAATAGGAAAAATTTGAAAATTACGACAACTGGATTATACTACGAGCACCACTAATTGTGAACCATTATTAAATTACCTATATTGGAGTACACAGGACTGGTCAGGAGTTCAAATACGCCAGAGGACATTTAACTGTGAACTTTGTTTTTTTTCTTTTTTGTTTGTTTATTATTTTTTTGCAGTTAAAATATGAACAATAGAAAAAACAATACTGCTTTAGTGTGGGAAATTAACCCACCCAAAGAACGGGTGACAGACTTGGAAAGGAGGACGGTGGTGCTAAGGACTTATTCAAAGTCCTTGGATACCATTGTCCCCTTTCCTAGGCTAGAAATAGAAAAGCAGCTGACGGAGTACATGCCGATGATAAAGCACATCGCCAGGGGTTCCAAATATGCAACCATATGGTTGCTGTTTGGAACCCCAGAGATGGCGTGTAAGTTCGCTAGTCAGCCCCTGGAGGGGGAAAAAATTTTATTCCTCCCCTCTTATTGTGGGAGAAAATGTAAGCGGGCGTTTGTCTGCGGGTTGCCACCTGGTTTAAAAGAAAGTTGGTTGGCACCAGAGACACTAAATTGTTAAATGTAAAATTGTTACCATCTGCTGACTAGGTTGGGGCTAAGGCCATATTAACGTTGTAGACCCAGTTAGACGATAACAGTGTGGTCTTTCCAGACTACTTGACCATGGCAGGTTCTAGGTATCCTGTAATCCTTGAAGGACGACCTTCCAGATGTCACGGATGCCTGGAGCCTGGTCATTTGAAGAAGGATTGTCGCCGAGACACGAAAGTGACCCAGGAGCAGACACCCATTAAAAAAAGTAGTCCTGCTCTGCCGGAAAAAAGCAGGATAAAGAAAGTGTGCCCGTCGACCCCCTATTGGAGGGGAGATGGTGAAAATCGTGGAGGCAGAAGCCTCCACGAATAGAAAAAGCAAGATGAGCAACGTCAGTTGCTCACCACCTAAAGAGCAGTCTGCGGATGAAGAGATGCCCGCCCCCCGAGTATCCCGGCAGAGGCCCCAACCCCCGCAAACGAAAAAAGAGGGAAAAGGAAAAAAAAAGAAACGAGAGACGGTCAGTGGAAGTCACTGCGCCGTCGACCGAACCCGAGGCCTCTCCGGTGGGAAGTGTGCCCCCGGAGAGGAAAACTCTGCTAGCGGAAATTGTGCCGATGACAGAGTGGCGTGACGTCCCTCCCAGTGTGGATAATGATTGTTATCCTGTACTATGAGGGAGGGGCGGTG
>NC_142933.1:69433725-69448725 GCF_046866305.1 Octopus bimaculoides
GCGTCTGTGTTTGTCCCCTCACCACTGCTTGACAACTTGTGCTGGTGTGTTTACATCCCCGAAACATAGCGGTTTGGCAAAAAAGGTCGATAGAATAAGTACCAGCATTAAAAAAAAAAAGTACCGCGGTCGAACCTAAAATTTCTTCAAGGCAGTGCCCCAGCCTGGCCGTAGTTGAATGACTGAAACAAGTAAAGGATAAACGATATCAGAAATATTACATATATTGATAATCAGAAATGTAAACATTATTTAGCAATTAGCAGAAAACCGCCCTTCAAGTATTTGTTAAATGAATGATTTTTAATGCAACGAAATTTACCAGAAGTATGATATGCTTGAAAAACATAATTTATCGAAGGTGAATTTTTTGGTATGGCTGTTTGATATGTTATAGCCAATATAATTGTTGTTGGCACTCCGTCGCTTTCGACGTCGAGAGTTCCAGTTGATCCGATCAACGGAACAGCCTGCTCGTGAAATTAACGTACAAGTGGCTGAGCATTCCATAGACACGTGTACCCTTAACGTAGTTCTCAGGGATATTCAGCGTGACACAGTGTGACAAGGCTGACCCTTTGAATTACAGGTACAACAGAAACAGGAAGTAAGAGTGAGAGAAAGCTGTGGTCAATAAGTACAGCAGGGTTCGTCACCATCCCCTGCCGGAGCCTCGTGGAGCTTTTCGGTGTTTTCGCTCAATAAACACTCACAACGCCCGATCTGGGAATCGAAACCGCGATCCTATGACCGCGAGTCCGCTGCCCTAACCACTGGGCCATTGCGCCTCCACACTTGTTTAAAAGAGGGAGATTTCTAACACTGAAATAAAGTCAAAGCAGCTCTTTTCTTTCTTTCTTCCTTTCTGGGGTTTTAAAAAAAATTTTTTTTTTAGCGACGAGTAAAGTCTTATTTTTCCAATTACATCGAGGGCAGCGTGCTGGCAGAAATTTTGGATGGCATATCGGAGAAAATGCTTTGCAGTATTTGTTCCGGCTCTTTCCCTTAGTTCAAATGTTTCCGAGAGATCATCTTTATTTTATTTTTATCCTTTCAGAATCGATAAAATAAAGTACCAGCCACATATTAATATAATTTTAAGAGTTGATATTTAAACAGGAGACAAAAACTAAAAAAAAAAGTGGGGGGACTGTTGCTTCCCAAGCACATGGTACTGGTTTCAATCCCATTGTATGGCACTTTGGGCAAGTGTCTTCTACTATAACCTCAGGCTGACCAAAGCCTGTGAGCGGATTTGGTAGATGGAAACTAAAATAAGCCCGTCGTATATGTATGTATATATATATATATATATATATATATATGGGAGAATATACAAATAATAACAACAGACGAGGACAGGTGGTGTAAATAACAAAAGTATATATTAGTATGACTCTCGGGAATACGGAAAGTCTTTGACGTTTCGAGCTACGCTCTTCAACAGAAAGAATACGGAGACAAGGAGAAAAACACGGAGAAAAAAAATTGAATAGTGTTCAGTCATATATATCTATATATATATATATATATATATATATATATATATATATATATATATAACATAAAGAAAGCCTGAAAGATTGCTTTAAGATACATGGCGTACTTTATAAATATGCCTGTTCCAGTAACATAATAGCATAAAACAATTGGTAGCCCTTTCGGTTGTGTATTTAATTTGATGTGTGTGTGTGTGTGTTGAGAGAGAGAGAGAGAAAGAGAGAGAGAGACGACTGCTTGACAACCGGTGTTGGTGGATTTACGTCACCGCAAATTAACGTTTCGGCAAAAAAAAAACGATATGATAGGTACTAGGCTTACAAAAATAAAAGTACTGGAGTCGATTCATTCGACGAAAATTCTTCAAAGCAGTGCTCCAGCATGGCTGCAGTCGAATACCTGAAACAAGTGAAAGAAATAAAGGAATAAAAGAATACGTCTATCGTCCCCACGAAACCCTACTTTGAGAAGGACAGAAATAGACTATTATAAAATTGCATGACGTGTGACATACAATATCGATTTCTAGGAACAAAACCCAAAATTTAGGAGCGGGCACAATCAGTTATATCAAGCCCTGTACTCAAGTGGTACTTTTTGTCAATGCGAAACTCCAAAAAGATGAAAAGTAAAGTTGACTTCGGCGAGATTTGAACACTGAATGTAAAGAGCAGTTACTAAATTCCTTAGAATAATGTCTGTCACTAAGTTGTTTTATCGTCGCTGTTATTGTCCTAATGTGGAGGCGCAATGGCCCAGTGGTTAGGGCAGCGGACTCGCGGTCATAGGATCGTGGTTTCGATTCCCAGACCGGGCGTTGTGAGTGTTTATTGAGCGAAAACACCTAAAGCTCCACCAGGCTCCGGCCGGGGGTGGTGGCGAACCCTGCTGTACTCTTTCACCACAACTTTCTCTCACTCTTACTTCCTGTTTCTGTTGTGCCTGTAATTCAAAGGGTCAGCCTTGTCACACTGTGTCACGCTGAATATCCCCGAGAACTACGTTAAGGGTACACGTGTCTGTGGAGTGCTCAACCACTTGCATGTTAATTTCATGAGCAGGCTGTTCCGTTGATCGGATCAACTGGAACCCTCGACGTCGTAAGCTACGGAGTGCCAACAACAACATTGCCCTAATCCAGCATACACATATGCTGAGGAACTTTCCAACTGTGACCGTCCTGTCTTGTTTTATGACATAGTATATGTAGAACTACATTGCCCTATGTGACTTTTCTTTTTCTGACAGCAGTTCGTGATTTAAAGAAGATTTGGCTTGTATTTTTAGCAGGTCGAGCTACCAGATAGTAAAAGACACGGAAACAACGAGGTAAATAATCTCAGAATTATAAATTCTTTTCATAATAATTTGTGACATAAGTATTTGGCCCTGACCTTGAAAGAGGAAACAGTTTTTTCTTAAATCAGCTGCAGTATTTGAGTTACATATTTTATGAGCCTCAGATGGAAGAAAATCAATGTTGACAGCGGCAAGGTTTGAACTCGGCACAGAACTTAACTGGTACTTTTTTTTATATCGATTCTGGAGAGATAGAAGGTTAAGTTGACTTTGATTCTAGTAATTTTTTGACCAGACAAAACCAGAAATCACGGAGGGAGCGAATAGTCGATTTTATCAACCAAAATTTTACCAATACTTGACTGATAAAACGATGTAGAGGTGTACATCAGAGTGATGAAGTTATGCAGAGCTATGTAGCAGGGAGGATGGATTATTGAAGGGACGTGTGACAAGTTGTGTAGCAGAAGGAAGAAGTTATGTGGTAGATAGAAGAAACTATAGAGCGATGTGTAGTAGTAGAGAGAGAGAAGTTGTGTGGTATCCAGAAGGAGAAATGTAAAGTGAAGCAGAATAGTAAAAGTATGGAGAGATGTACCAAGGTAGTGAAACTACGTAGAAGTGTTTAGAAGGGTAGTTATTACATTTATCTTTTTTTAATTTTACTTGTTTGTCATTAGGCTGCGGTTATGCTGCTGCACCACTTTGAAGAATTTTTAGTTGAATGAATCGGACCCTCTTCTTATTTTTCTAAAACCTGTTACTTATTCTATAGGATTTCTTTTGGCCGAACTGCAAAGTTACGGGGGACGTAAACACACCAACACCGATTGTCAAGCGGTGGTGGAGGACAAACAGACACAAAGACACACACACACATAGATACAGTTTCTTCTACCAAATCTATTTGCAAGGCTTTAGTCACCTCAGGGCTATAGTAGAAGACGTTTGCCCAAGGTGCCACTGGATCTGAAACCGTGTGGTTGGGAAGCAAAATGGTTTTCTTTCTGAAATTTTCAATTAAGGAAAGGTAATATCCACGTGGAATAATGCATATTCACAAATCCAGCAACTTAACTTTTTATTTCGAAAAAGGCTTCATACTTCTCTAAGGTTATAAAAACGTTGAAACACATTTCTCTTAACTTAGCCAGAGAACTAAACCTCACGATGGTATACTGCATCGCCACACTCAAATCCATGTTCTTAAAATTCTTTCAACTCTCGATGGCTGTTAAATACTCAGGATTTTATGAAATCCATGCTTGAACAACGACACACATGAACTTTGTCGAATTCTAACAATTTGGCATGTAAATAAATTATGCAATGAAATGTTTACAAAGTTAATGTTAGTTAAATTTAGAGACGCCAATTCTGATTCTAATCGAGTTACGAGGTTTTTCTAAGAAGTGATTCATCTTTGTTATTGATTTGCATTTTTATTCATTTTTTTAAAAAATCTTTTACTTGTTCAAATCATTGGATTGTGGCCATACTGGGGCACCACTTTGAGTGGAGGGGAGGTTAGTCTAACAAACCACCCTCAGTACTTTTTTTAATCCTAGTGCTTATTCTAACGGATTTTTTTTTGCCGAACTGCTAAGTTACGGAAATGTAAACAAACACAGGTTGTCAAGCAGTGTTGGCGACAATCACATACACACACACATATACACGCTCATATTCGTGCGAACACACAACACACACACACACACACACACACATATATATATATATATATATATATATATATACACACACACACACACACACAAATATATGTATATACACACACACATATGCATCTCTCTCTCTCTCTCTCTATACACACACACACACACATTTGATGTAATGTTCACATTGCTTAAATAAATGGAGTCGCATGAAACGATCGTACTGCATTACCTCTGGATATCCTTGTTGCTTATTTTGATTTTAATCACCTTATTTGGAAATTGTAATGGATAATACTATACTTAATTATGGTGCCTAAACTTAAGTACCGTATTCACCTTGAATCTATATACGTGCATATATATATATATATATATATATATATATATATATGATGGTCTTCTTTGAGTTTCTGTCTACCAAATCCGCTCATAAGGCTTTGGTTGGCTCAAGACAGTAGTAGAAGGCGTCCCACAGTGGGACTGAACCCAAGATCAAATGATTGGGAAGTAAGTTTACTTCTTCGTAGATATTTTTTCGACATCTTCCATTGTTTGAATACAAAATATATATTAAAGTTGCAAATTGGTCTGAATCTGATACACCGTTACTCTCATCGATAACCGGTAGAAGTGAATTCTTTTTCACAAGATGTTCCGCTAGCGTAACCTTGATTTTGGATGCAACATCTTCGATCAGTCTTCTTATTGTTCTTCAAGACAAGCTAATCTTTTCAAATACTTAAAACTTTACTGGACACAAAAGTTCAGCAACTGCCAGAAAGCAATTTTGCACAAAACCTCAGCCAGGATAATTTTTAGAACGTTTAACATTTTTCGTTAACAATATAACTTGCACACAACAATATCTCCGAGCTCTGTCTGTCTTTTAGAGAAGAATGTATTCGGGCTACACCTATTCGTCTCTTTAGTGTTTCAGTTTTAAACTTTCTAAAATCTCTTAAGTTGTTCATACACAAAATGTTTAAGAATATAATTACGCCTGAAGTTAAATGCTTTAAATGCGGAAAAAGGATTCATACACACACACACACACACACACCCCGGTCTGTTTTTTCACTTCAACAAAGGAGTGATCGTGTATCTGAAATTTTAGATTTTCTTATTTCTACCAAAAAAAAAAAAAATGCTTTTTCTTTTCTTTCTTTTTTCTTTTTCTTTATCTTTTTTGCGAAACCTATAAACTATGTTTATCTAGAATTAATATTTGAAAAAGAAAGAAAAAGAAAATGGGCGGCGAGCGGGTAGAAACGTTAGCACGCCGGGCGAAACGCTTAGCGGTGTTTCGTCTGCCGCTTCTGAATTCAAATTCCGCCGAGGTCGACTTTGCCTTTCATCCTTTCGGAGTCGATTAAATAAGTCCCAGTTACGCACTGAGGTCGATATAATCGACTTAATCCGTTTGTCTGTCCTTGTTTGTCCCCTCTATGTATAGCCCTTTGTGGGCAGTAAAGAAATAAGAATCGTTAATATGCCGGCCAAAATGCTTAGCGACATTTCGTACATCTTTATATTCTGAGTTCAAATTCCGCCGCGGTCGACTTTACCTTTCATCCTTTCAGGGGGTCTATAAAGTAAGTACCAGATGGACACTGGGGTCGATTTAATCAACTTAGCCCTCCCCCAAAATTGCTGATCTTGTGCCAAAATTTGAAATCAATATTTGAAAAATATTTTTAAAAAAAAAGTGGGCCGGCGAGCTGGCAGAATCGTTAGCATGGCTGGCAAAATGCTTAGCATAATTTCGTCCATTTTTACATTCTAAGCTCAAATTCTGACGAGGTCGACTTTGTTTTTCACCTTTTTTGGAATCGATAGAATAATGAAACTCATCACAAATGAAACTCATTACTGGACGGAAAAGGAAACGTTGCCCAAACCATTACATAACATTGTTGAAAGATATAGAGCTTCTGATGCTGTTATTCGTTCAAGCATGACTCAAGTGTTGGTGCTAATGCAACTTATTCTGTCTTCGCCTTCATCTGTTGCATCGAACGAGAATCGTTCAACGCGGTTCGCCGTTTGACGACTTCGCTCCGTAGTACAATGAGGCAATACTGTCTGACACACTATGCCTTAATACATGTACATAAAAACCTGTGCAATGAAAACGCTTTGAACATCCTTCTGAAAAACTTCATCGCCGAAACGAACGAGCGTAGAAACATTTTTGGACTGATTTGAAACATCACCTTCCTATTATTGAATTTGATTTGATTGACATGCAAATATAATAATTACTATTTTTATTTTACCTGTGTTTTTTTTATATTAAGATTGAAAAAAAATCGACATAGTTTGTAAAAGCTTTTGGGCCTGAGTTTTGCACCATCTAAACAAATTTCGTTCCTGCACTTACGCCACATGATCTTTGGTAAAATAGCTAGATCTTTCGCTTCGGTGTTTGTGTCACTCTGTGTTAAGGTGTTGATTTTCTTATATCTTTTGGTTATGGCGTTTGCTAGGAGTCTTTTGAGCGTCTGTTTCAGACATGTTCTTTGATTTGTAAGAGGAAATGTGTGTAAATAATTGATTCTTCAAAATGCTTCATGTTTCAGTTTAAGAAGTCAGAACGATAAATCTTATATTTTTTTATGATGTTCATCAAATCAGCTTCGAAGATCTCAATCCCCCATCTGGAAAAATATATTCCTATTACCTAAACAATGAAATAACTGATGTCGCTATGATAGCAAACAAAACAAAAGACATGGCTTGAATTCAACAATAGTCTTAAATACCTAGATGCTATTTTAAATCTATTTTATATTCTCTTGGATCTTTTCCTTTTGAACGACAGATCGAGAAATTAATTTTTTATAACTAAAGGTCCAGTCTCTCCACTCCCTCCAAACATCTTACTGGGTGAAAGTGTCCTGTGCCACGATAGCTGAAGCATTGTGGGAGGTAGTTAAACCATAAAAAGCCAAGAGATATGAGGAATGAATAAATTAATTTAACCACTTGACATCCTTAGGGTTACAGCCGTTTCACAGCCTTCTTCATGTAGTAATAATTTTGATGTGGAATAAAATTATGTTTACATGCTTGCATTAATATGCATGCTTTGCATTATACAATTGTATTGTCATACCATGCACATTAATGCAAACATGTAAACATTGTTTCATTCTACACTGAAATTATTAGTACATGAAGAAGGTTGCGAAACGGCTGTAACGCTAAGGAAGTCATGTGGTTAAATATATTCATCTCTTATACTTCCTGACTTTTATGATTTACATACTCTTTACGGAGTAATTTCATTGATCAAACCTTCGGGATTTCAGTTGCATGCGTACTCTCCATCACACTTCTCTGTATTGGGTTACTATGTGGTCTTATAGCCAAGTCCGTTAGAGGAGCTTTCTGTTATAGCCACACGATTCTCTGAATTCATATCCTATACTACTCAGTTTGTGGTTCAGTCCCAGTTCACGGCATCTTGAGCAAGTGTCGTCTACTGTGGCCTCTGGTCAACAAAAGCCTTGTGAGTGAACTTGGTTGACGGAAACTGTGTGGAAGTCCGTTGTAAATAAACATTTGTGCGTATGCAGTTATGTTTGTCGCCCACATGACTTGACAACCGAGGTTGGTTTGTTCACATCCCCTTAACTTAGCGGTTTGGCAAAAGAGACCGATAGAATAAAATAAATGAGAAAAAATGGTATTGGAGGGGTGATGGATACCCTACGTACAGATAAATTTGTCGCAAATTATAATGTGGCTCACAATGTGTTGCTTACCCATGCTTCTTAATTGAACTGAATTAATTATTTTTTTTTAAGTTTCACCATTGTAGGTATTAATACTCCGGTGAAATTAAGAAATACACTCGTAAATAAAGGAAACCCTCGAATCCATCACTGTACGCGCGCACGCACACACAGTCGCATATTTATGTATGTATTTATAAATGTATGTATGTATGTATGTACACACTCGTGTCTACGCGCATAGGTACACCATGATCTATACACACGCAGATGAGGGTCGATTCATATGAAAAAGAAAGTGAACAAAATGAAGTACTTATAGAAAATATTGCAAAGAATTTAAATGTTATTAATGTCTTTCAGTGATGGCAGGTGAATCAAACGTACTTTAGTTCGTTATAGGATATAAATATGACCACTTTCTTAACGGGAAATTTGTAAGTTCGATTTAAATTCTCTTTTTTTAAGTATCACCATTATGGGTATCTATACTCTGGTGAAACTAAGAAATCAGCCCGTAAGTAAACGAAACCCTCGAACCCATCAGTGTGCGCGCGCACGCGCACACACACACACACATACACACGCAGATGCTCGCGCACACGCACACACAGTCTCATATCTATGTATGTATTTATGCATGTATGTATCCACGTGTGTCTACGCGCATAGGTACACCATGATGTATACACACGCAGACGAGGGTCGATTCATATGAAAAAGTGAACAAAATGAAATACTTATAGAAAATATTGCATAGAATTTGAGAAGCGCTTCACCATTATAGGTATTTATACTCAGGTGAAATTAAGAAATCAACCTGTAGCTAAACGAAGCCCTGGAATCCACCACTGCACACGCACGCACGCACGCACGCACGCACGCACGCACGCGCGCGCACGCGGACACGCACGCGCGCGCGCGCACGCGGACGCGCGCGCACGCACACGCGCAGACACACGCGCACACACACACGCGCAGACACACGCGCACACACACACGCGCAGACACACACGCGCAGACACACACGCGCAGACACACACGCGCAGACACACGCGCAGACACACACGCGCAGACACACACGCGCAGACACACGCGCAGACACAGACACACACACACACACACACACACATGAATGCTTGAAGTTAATCAAACCAAATTTTCATCATTTCGAGCCACTCACCCATTGAGAATTTCTACCGAATTTGGTGAAGATCCGTTCAGCCGTTTTCTAGTAATTTTGAAAACACACACAGACGACGACGCGGGATTACAATAACCTTGCTTACGCACACGCGCGCAGGGTAATAACAAGCTTTTAAAATAATTCCGGGATCAATTTGTTTGACTACAACCTTCAAGGCAGTACCCCAGCATGGTCGCAGTCCAGTAACTGAAACAAATGAAGATAAAAGAAAATTTAAAAAACAACATATATATATATATATATAGAAAGAGAGGGAGAGTATTCATCAGAACTGTCCGACGAACGGGACCGTGAAACTCTGACAGAGATTTTTTCAGCTTTAATAAAAGTGTGTGTGTGGTGGTGGGGGGGGGTAGGCTAACCTAAAAACAATGTCCCTCCGCGCGCGCGCACGTACACACATCAGAAATAGACATTATTTTAATGTATATACCTTGACTTGCTCGAATTATTTTTATTCACTCAGTCTACAGCTCTGGGTTACAGACTCCTTTGGTGGACTCTGTTTAACAATGCATTTCTCTGGAAGTTTGATTCATACATATATACATACATAAAACAGACAGACATACTTATAACACACACACACACACACACACACACACACACACACACACACACACACACACACACACACACACACACACACACACACACACACACACACACACACACACACACACACACACACACACACACACACACACACACACACACACACACACACACACACACACACACACACACACACACACACACACACACACACACACACACACACACACACACACACACACACACACACACACACACACACACACACACACACACACACACACACACACACACACACACACACACACACACACACACACACACACACACACACACACACACACACACACACACACACACACACACACACACACACACACACACACACACACACACACACACACACACACACAAATATATGCATATATCAATACAAATATGTACATATCTACATGTATGTATACATATAGCTGTAGGTATGTACATATATGTATTGATATATGCATATATTTATATATTATTTACGTTATATATATATATATATATATATATACATTCAAAAATACGAATATGCATACATACATATATGCAGTTATGCATACATTCACACAAGTTATAATATACAGTACATTTTATATCATGTATTAGCTCATACGACATATATTTACCAATTGTACAATATTATATTTTATTATACAATACCACCTCCGTGTATATGTGTATTTATATATATATATATATATATATATATATATATATATATATATAGTGAGAGAGAGAGAGAGAGAGAGAGAGAGAAATGTTTGTATGATGTAACGTGTTTACAGTGGATGCATTTGCAAAGCGTACGATTCTTCAGAAGTCGAATGTGAGTATGTGTATGCGCATGCGTGTATGTTTGTGTGTTTTAGAGTGTATCGTAAGGGAGCAGTTGGTTTGCTCTTAGTTGTCAAAGAATTCGTACAATTTTGCATTCCATGCGGTGAAATTGGCAATAAAGATGGCAGCTGATGCCTTGGTACAATGGTTTAGAGAATGGTTAGATATAGTGTGTGTGGGGGGGGGTGGATATCAAACAGTGAGAGAAAAGAGAGAAGAAAAAGAGAATAACTGAGAGACGGAGTGTGTGTGTATGTAAGTGTGTGTGTGTGTGTATGTGTATGTGAGACAGTTTCGTACGTAAATATATAAATATGAGTGTATATGTGTCTGTATCTGTGATATAGAAAGCGGTGGAGATAGCGTGTTCGTTTGTGTATGCGTGTGTATGTATGTGTGTGTCAAACAGTCTGTGAGAGGGAGAGAGAAAAAGAGAGAGAGAGAACGGAATGAAGAAGGGATAACTGAAGCAGGACGTGTCCCTGTATGTCATAGACAAATATATGAATGTGTATGAGTGTGTATGTCTTTGTGTGTGCGTTTGACCATGGTTCATAGAAATCGGTGAAGATATTAGTGTTCCTGTGTACGTATATGTGTGTATGTATACCAAACAGTCTGAGAGAGGGGGTAGAGAGAAAAGAAGGAAGGAAGACTGAAAGACAGTGTGTGTGTGATAGAGAAATAAATATACATATATACATTCTTGTGTATGTGTATCATATAGAAAGCGGTGAAGATAGTGTTCGTGTTCGTGTGTTTGTGTCTGTGTCTGTTTGCGCGCACGCACAATTCATAAAGAAACTGGAAGAAGTAGAGGATAGAGTTGGGATAAGCAAGAGAACTATAATTCTGTCTTATGATTCAAATTGATATACAAATCATGTGTCAATGTGTTTGTAGATAGATGTGTGTTGTGTGTGCGTATGAATCTTTCAATAGTAAAAAGTATTAGCATTGTACGTGTGTGAATGTGGATGGGCGCGCGCGTGCATGTGTGTTTCTGTGTGTGTGAAAGTGTATAGACCTGCACAAGAAGGGTTTGATAAATCAAACATTCTTGGAACTTAATGGGCAAAAGCATCAGCCGAATAAGTATAACTATACTCTATAGTATGTATTGAGTATTTTCTCTCTTGTTCTGGGAGTACATGCATGAATGTGTGTACGCAATATATATATGAAATATTCCGTGCAGGGCAACCCACCCTCACTTGTTTACTTAACTGTAAAATATATTCCCTGAATATTTTACTGCTCTGCCTTCTCCTCTTCTTTCTTCTCTCTTTCTCTTTTCTTCTCTTCTTTTTTCTTTTCCCCACTCCTCCTTAATTGCCTCCCTTGGACCGTGTCCTCTCTCCTTCCATCTCTCTTACACTTCTGCCTGCCTCTCTCTCTTTCTCTCTCTCTCTCATCCCGTAGTCCCTCCACCACTCGCCCTCTCTCCAACCACGTGACCAGTGTCCAGTCAAATCGTGTCGTTTTTATTCGGCCTGCTTGCTGACCCACCCAGACACGTTTGTGTTCTGTACGTCAAGGACTTTTTCCATTTCTTTGCGCTATCTCACTACGGCTGTCTTGACAGCCTAAAAGGCTTTTTCTGTTTGTATTGTATTGTTTTAGTATTGTTTACGTTAAATTATTCCTTTTTGTTTATTGTACTGCTGTAAGGCATTTTCTATTATGTATAATTTTATTTTGTCCTGTCCTCGCACACATTCGTCAGCATCATCCTGTAATTCTATGCTCAGTGGTCTAGGTTTAAATAGCGTGAAACCACAAAGACGTCAGCGTGAAACCACAAAGAAAGTCAGCTGCGAATGTTCCTTGTATCGTGTTTTTGTCACCCTTTTCTGTCCGTTATGTTTTCACCCAGTTTTCGTCTATTATATACATATATATAGTTCTCTAAGGTGGATAGTTTAACCACAGGAATTCATACGAGTCTCTTTCCTGTGCGGGACTATTTCTGATACACACTGAATTGAAATTCATTAGGGCGAGGGATTTTGAACTTACTGGCCGATAAATTTCTTAACGTCTTCCTCACGTGGTATTGATGTTCACATGGTCAAAATTAACGTGAGTTACTTAGACATTAACAAATTTATTAGAATATTTAGCTGAAGATCAGAATAGAGTATTTTACTCTTAACTGTGAAACAATTGTACTAAATTAACTAAAGGCAAGTGTTTTTTACTCTTCTCTACTGTTTTTTTGTTCTGTGTGTATCAAAAATATCGCTATCAATCTGGAGTAATAATTTGTAGTTTTGAAATCAGTAGTTCTTTGACTGCTATTTCTGAATTCTCAGTATGTTGGAGAAGCAGGTTACTGTCAATCCCTATATATTTATGATTATATATATATATATATATATATATATATATATATATATATATATAAAGAGAGAGAGAGTAATACCTCACTTTACGAGGGCCCACTTTACGAAACCCCGGGTTTTATTTTTAATTTTATTTTGTAATAAATTTTCAAAGCACAAGGTCCAAATTTTGAACGTAGTTCAAAAGTTTCTACTACTATAACAAATGCTTCTGCGTGTTACCGAGAAATTCATAGGGGTCGTAAAAAAAGCTTCTAAGCAAACAACTCTGGACTTGTTTTGTTTTTTTTTTTTAGAAAGAAATCTACAAATCCATTTACGCGTGCTTCTGAATCGGCGATTAAGTTTACAAGTGATGGTGTGCGCAAGTCTAGTGCGAGTGGAAGTGATTCAGAAAATGATTATAATAATATTTTTTAATTATAAATGTTCTTGACATTCTTTTTACTTTACATAAAATATTTTTTACTTTCTACAGTTGTTTTTTTAATATTTATTAACGAGTATTACAAATTTTATAGGCAAAATAATTTTCTGAGAACGAATTACGATTTATAACATTGCTACTTTGGGAAATTGTTGCTCTGCTTTACGAGTTTTTGCTTTACGAGCGGTCTCATAAACAAACTGACTCGTATATTGAGGCACTACTGTATATATATATAACCCAAATAAGAAGACAAATAAAGAGTTTATCACAACTTTAACGACAAGTGTTTCTGTACCAAACCTGTTTTGACGCCAAATCACGCATACGTTTCTTGTGATAAACTCTTTCTTTATCTTATTTGTATCATATTTTACTCTTCACTAAACTCATGCATTGATTTCAACGATGTGATACCTGAATTTTCTATACCTGAATGATTTCGATCTTAAGATTACAATTCGAGTGTTGAACGCTGCACTGGAAAAATACACCATCGTATATATCTATATCTATATATATATATATATATATATAAATGAGAATGTGTGTCTGTCTGTCTGTCTGTCTGTGTGAATCCCTAAAACTCGAGAACTACGCAACCAATTTCATTCAAATTTTACACATGCCTTACTTAGGGTTCCAGTTGTGTTTTAGTCAAAAAAAATTATTAACTTCTTGCAGAGTTCGAGCACACGGCAACATAATATCTCCTCCACTATTTAAGTATTACGTGTCAAAAGTGAAACAAAAACACTCATGTCAAATACTTTCACTTTAAAAATGAAACTATTCCACTAACTGAAACAATCACATTTTGATACTGTAGTGACAGATACTTTCACAGAGAGAGAAAGAGAGAGAGAGATGTATATATATATACATATAGATGTACACGTATATATGTATATATATATAGATCTATACATACATGTATATGTATACATATGTGTAGATGTATATATATATATAGATGTACATGTAATATGTACACATATATACATATAACATGCATACAGATATCTATACATATATACACCCATCACACACACATACACATGCACACAAACACACACATTAGTCATTTGTTTTCTTATCCAAAACTACGTCAAAAGTACTGAATGGATCTTTATGAAATTTGGAAATTATATTCTTTGCATAACGGCCATAACTCCCATGAAAATTCATATATTTTTGATGTTGATGAAATTTTAACCCGAACATAACAGATGAGCATTATTTAGAAAATGATGTCACACGTTATCGAGGCTAACATTCTTTCTGGATGTGCAAAAGGGGATGACGTCTTTATTCCAAGAATTCCTCTTACTCCATCAGGAGCAGACATTCCTTTTACATTCAGAAGACTACA
>NC_142933.1:69453725-69493725 GCF_046866305.1 Octopus bimaculoides
TATGTGTATATTGACAGTGATTTCAAAAAGTGCAAATCAATCAATTCCATTTTAGAATTGCTGTATACATTGGACTTGACTTCCGCTATACCAGGATTCATTAAACTAATTAAGCTAGTGCTGACCATCCCCTTAACATCAGTCGCTAATGAGAAGTTTCTCAACGTTGGATAGAATCCGCTCATAATTGAGAAGCACAATGGCCCAAGAACGGTTGTCTTCACTGGGTGGTATTTCCATCGAGGAAAGCATTTTGAACGACTTGCACAACAAGGAGCTGTAAGACAGAATATTACATGAGTTCGCCATCGAACCAAGACGACTGGAGTTCATGTATGAATGAAGTAATTTTTATATTAAAGCTATATTTCTGTTGCATTCTTTCGTTAGAAGCAGCAAACTTGTTTACTGTTGAATTATCAATGCGTATATAAGTTTGCGGTTTACATTACGTCTCTTACCTTTTATACATGTTTTATGCGAAATCTGTGATGAGTACGAATGAGGCTGGTGACCTGAAGTCGCCTCTGATATGTGTGCGTGTGTGCGTTTTGTGTGTGTATGTGTGTGAGTGTATTTGTATATATTTGTTTAGACGCGTATATAATGCGTAGTTAAGTGTATATTTATACTCGTGTGTAAATGTTCACGATAAGTTCGTGTATCAGCGTATATATATATATATATATATATAAATTGTAAATGTAAAAATATATATATATATACGAAAAATTGCAGCTAAATACGTGTGTGCGTGTCAATCTGTACGTGCGTAAATGCATGTTTCATGAGTATATATATATATATATATATATATATATATATATGTGTGTGTGTGTGTGTATGCTTTATGAATATGTGTGCAGATGTGCGTGTGCGCAGCGTGTGAATTATGACATTGTCCGAGACTCAAAATGGCATCTAACTCATAAATCTGTTTATGTATTTGTATTATAATGTACATGTATGGATTCGCGTTCGTATGAGTACATAGAGAATATATGTGAACGCAGTTTGTGTGTGTGTGTGTGTGTGTGTGTGTGTGTGTGTAATAAATTCATGTCTTTGTTAGTGTCAGATGATGGCAAAATCCAAATTTTTGTAAGTTTGTTCATTTATATTAAGCATATCTTTGCACTCATATACGCATATAAATATATACATTCATATATACATATATGTATGTCTATCTATCTATCTATCTATCTATCTATCTATCTATCTATCTATCTATCTATCTACATATATAAATATACAGACAGACAGATAGACAGACTACATACATGCATAACTACATACCTATACTTACATGTATGTATATGTACAGTTATGTCTGTGAATGTACTGTATGCTCCGTGTGTAAATGTACTGTATGCTCCGTGTGTAAATGTACGAATATATGTAAGCGCACGTGTGTGTGTGTGTGTGTGTGTGTGTGTGTAAGCGTGTCTATTTATTCGTGTCACTATATGCGCATGCGTGCCTATTTTGTAGCAAGGCATGGAACTGTTTGAGCCAGAAGTGTATCGGTGAGAATGACATTCTTACTACCTTGGATGCAATTTTCATCAAGATGCCACTTTTGTTTTGATAAGGACAATGAACGGTAGAAAGTGATGGGGAAACAGTCTTGCATCATGGAAAGCAAACCTCAAGGGATGACCTAAGCCATACAAACTGATCGTATCAGACACGTTTAATGATCGTGCTAACTGCATATTGTGTGCACAATGATAACGTTGAGTTTTGATTGTTTGTATGAGAGAAAACGTACAAACAGATAGATAGATGGATAGATAGATGGATGGATGGATAGATAGATTGATACATGATTACAAACACAAATCATTAAAACAGTGGACTGTGAAAAGACAGAGGAAGAAGGTAATGAAGAAATGCATTGGTTGATGATGAATACAGATTGATATACATTCATACATACATACAGACAGACAGATGGACTGACAGATAGATAGATAGATAGATAGATAGATAGATAGATAGATAGATAGATAGATAACTTTCTTTTATTAGCCACACAGGGCTGTACACAGAGGGGACAAATACAATTGTAAAGCTTTTCATTTATAGATAGATGGAAAGAAAGAAAGAAAACGAGAAAGATAGATAAATAGAGAAAATTGCGCTAAAATTTTAACGATAAAGCTTATCAAAAGAGGCTAAGGAAAAGTAAGAGGAGTATGAAAAGGAGGAACAATGCGAGAGAAGACGGGAGATGTAGAAAGAAAGGTGAGATGTTGTAGGAGGAAAGAGAACTAAAGAGTAATGAGATATAAAATGAAAGGCAAAAGAAGTTAAAGAGAATGTGAGGTGATAGTACAAGAACTAAGAGAGAATAAGAAGGCAAGCGGATGAAGCAAAAGTTGAGAGACAAGTAGAGAGTGGAAGAGAGAAGAGAGAGGAAGAGAGAGAGAGAAAGAAAGAGAGAGAGAGGGACAAGGCAGAGAATAAGTGTTAAGGCGAACTGACAAGGAAATGTCGTTGGGAAGAAGCAAGCAGTCCGAAGGAAGAAAAGGAAGAATGGCTGATTAATTCAACTAGCTGAAGGTAAATGTTTATTCATGAGCGATATAGGTGTTATTTATGTTTGCAGTGGCTGTCAACATCAGCTGGTTTGATGTCAGTCAAAGCTGGCAGCCGACGCAGCTTTTAATAGAAGCGACATGTTTGAACTGTGCCTTTCACCTGCGGAATGGTTGATTTATACGAACAAGCCACGACAGTTGACTACTTCCAA
Source organism: Octopus bimaculoides (assembly GCF_046866305.1). Lineage (NCBI taxonomy): Eukaryota > Metazoa > Mollusca > Cephalopoda > Octopoda > Octopodidae > Octopus > Octopus bimaculoides. Next base: position 69,456,484 of record NC_142933.1, read on the forward strand.
TGGCTACAACATCGAGTCTGCCACTGTTCATTGATTCCCTTACAAATAGTAAAAATAATAATAAGAGAAAGAGAGCCAAACTATCATAAATAAATAAGTCGGAGCCAAAAAAGAAATAAAATGGACGTGGGGTAGGTGCATTGGAGGAACACTATGTTTTAATATCTTTGTATGTTTGCAGCTATAATATAATAACACTGTCATATATTCTAGCTCTTGTGAAGGAAAACTGTGTGGTTTGACACGCACACCAGAAGTAGAAAATATAAATAGTATAAAAAAAGAAAGTCCAACAAAAACCTAAACAAGTTGAAGCAAATTAGGGCACAAATCTATTTTGTTGAGATTGATAATAATAATAATAATAATAATTTCTTACAAGTAATAGTTTTTCTGTTTTTATCTATAAGCACAAACAAATGAATTTTGAGACATGGCTGCTGTTGATGTAATCAGCTCTCGTACTTGAATAGTATATATTTTCTTTATCCCGAAGTGATGATAACCAATATTTGAAGCCGGTGGAATTTTTTAATTCGGATCTTTAAGGAAGGTGATAAGATTTTCTAGCATAAGGCTATGACTTCAAATTTGGAGATGGCTAAAGTCGATTCTAATTGGTACATTATTTTATGAAACCTGGAAAGGATGATATTTCGATGTTGACTTTGGTGGGATCTAAACTCAGAATATAAAGATCTGTAACTGAATACCATAAAGATATTTTAAGAGTCAAACAAATATGCTAAGACCAGCATAATAATAATTCCCAACTCTAAGCGTAATGCTATATAGTTTTTCGGTTGAGTGTAGGTGGATGAGGAAACGGGAGGAAATGTTAGTTAAATCAATTTTTTTCTTTATTTTATTGATCCCAGGAAGTTATAAGACAAAGTAGATACTGGCTGACAGGCATTGAACTTAGTATTTGACTACGTAGTACAGTTTGTAACACGTATTGGTCAAACTTTTTCCGTTTTTTATGATAAAAGGAATTTCATTTTTCCTTTTTTTTTTCTTCTTTGTCGTAAAATATATTGCAGTACCTTTTGGAATAACTCCATTCTGCCATTATTCTTGTTCTCTACTCTTCTTCTGTATCTGACATATTTCTATTACCTGCAGCGATAGAAATGACTATTAGAAATAGGGGTACGGTAAAGACTGAAATGTTAAGTTGTCATGGTATAGGACTAGACTCAGTACCGCCCCAAACTCATACTCACATTCACACAAACTCTTTCAGTTGAAAAGTAGGGATACAGCGTACCCCTATGGCAAGTGGGCCTCTGCACCATTAGAATCCTTTTATAGGGGCCCATGTTAGTATATAAGGGGCCTATATCCTCAAGTTTGAAAATTTTTTATTCACTCCTTGAAGAATGCATTATTTCAGCCTGGCTGTGTTTGTAGATAGTTGAAAAGAATACTTTTAAGAAAAAGAAAAAATTAAATGATAGCATTGTAGTTGCGGGTGGGCTCCCTTAGTCTCCTGGCAACCAATATTTTTAGACCCAGTCCACCACTGCCCCTACATACTCCCACTCCATTTTCATCAATTGATTATTTGATGTAGTATTTACAATTATCTATATTTTTCTATTACCCAGTTCTCTATTCTCACCTCATCGTGTGTGTTGCCGATTGAAGACGCTTGGTCTAATGGTTAGGGTGCTATACTCATGATTGCGCGATCATGGTTTTGATTCCTGTACTTTGTGGTGTGTTGTGTTCTTCAGCAAAACACTTCATTTTGCGTTGATCTGCGATCCCTTTCACACTGGCTTAGTAGATAACTAAGATAATTGTACTAGATTTTTGGGGAATATGTAAGAGAGTTAAGAAATGGGAATAATAAATGAACGAGTAAACTGATATTTTTGTTTTTGTTGTGTTATATAGTATAGCATGTAGTTTTTCATATATAATATACTAATTGCATGCACGTACATATATAGTAATACGACAATTTTTATTACTATACAAGGCTTGTAATCCTTTTTGAAAACTTTTAATATTTACATTATTATATAATTTTGTGCCAAGTAATCACTGATATTAATGTCTGTTCATAAAGATAAAAAAAAAAAGCAATGTAACTCGCTCCATTCTACATTTATGCAGAATGGATCCCCATTTATGTTGACAATAACGAAATTAAAGTTGATAACATAATCAAGACTGACTATAACGAAACTGAGTTTGACGATGGTGAATTTGTGATTGTTGTTAACGGAGGTTATGGTCGGTGATATCGAATTTGAGGGGGAACACTGTGTATGTATATATATATATATATATCATCGTTCAACGTCCATGTTTCATGCTGGCATGGGTTGGACGGATATAATCTCTCATCAGCCAATATAGCTCACAACATCTTTGAACAAACAATCTCGGAATGAGCAAAATGGAGATCTCGTCATGTCAAAATTGTTTAAGACACTTTGTTTCAACCAGCATTACAAGGCTAAGAGGTGCAAAGCAAAAAAGAAACCTGGGTACAAATATACAACCTGCACTGACTCATAAACATCATATTTGCAACATCTGCAGGCTTTGCAAATCATTGTTCGACATAAGTATAATGACTGACAAAGAAAGTGTAGGTTCTCGGATTCTCATATGTCAAAACTAATGGGAAGGTCCATCATATATTGACTCAATGGTTAGAGCATCGGGCTCGCAATCATAAGGTAGTGAGTTCGATTCCCGGTCAGGGTTGTGTGTTGTGTTCTTGAGCAAAACACTTTACTTCATGTTGCTCCAGTTCACTCAGCTGCAGAAATAGGTTGCGACGTCACATGTGCCAGGCTGCATCGGCCTTTACCCTTCCCTTGGATAACATCGGTGGTGTGGAGAGGGGAGGCTGGTATGCATGGGCGACTGCTGAGTTCTATAATCAACCTTACCCGAACTTGTGCTTCAGACGATAATTTTCTTGGTACAATCCCATGGTCATTCATGACCGAAGTGGCTCTCTCTCTCTCTCTCTCCCATACACATGCACACAGGACTCTGCTATGGACCTTTGTATACCTTAATGGACTAGTGAGCTTCATGTGGTCGATATTCAGTTTGAAATTCTTTGGAGAGAGAGAGAGAGAGGGGGGGCGCAGAATTCCAGGTGGCTGTAGTTCTTAGAAAGAAGGGTTTCTCAGTGTTTACCGAAGGATTTTGTATGCTGAGACACAGTAGGGATGATAGTAAAAGACAATGTGCTGAGGGTTTGGACCAAGAAGCTGGGCAGAGGTTGAAAAAGAGCAGAAACCATCACAATGGTTGTAGAAGAAACAAGAAAGGAAATTATATGAGTTAATGGTTTTAAGTGTGCTGTTGATTCCTTTACCAGTCAGGTTAAAAATCCTTTTGGTTTGGGGATCCAATCTAGAATGTGTCTGTATTCATAATCATCATCGTCATAGGTCTGCTTTCCATGCTGGCATGGGTTAGATGGTTTGACTGGAACTGGTAAGCTGGAGAGTTGCACCAGGTTCCAGTCTGATTTGGCATTGATGCCCTTCCTAATGCCAACCACTCCAAGAGTGTAATGAGTGCTTTTTACGTGCCATTTACGTGATGCCACCAACGGCCATGACTATGATTTCACAGGTGCCATTTACATGACACTCACCACAGCCAAGAATATGGTTTGACGAATCTTCATAGTGTCGACTTCTGTATTTATTGTCTTTAAATCAATCAATTCTATGCTAACATGACATTCTAAATACTGTATAAATATTATATTTATAACTGATTTGTAATTAATAGAAAATTACTAAATAAATAGATTGTTGCAGTTATTACAAGACACTAAATTTTATTCTCAGAATTTCTAATGCATTTCTCCGTCACCAAACTCGTGTTGCATAAGTCTATTTTATTGTATACGGAGGGGGTTAAGATGATTGTAAGAATTTGGAAATACTCAATGTTATTGAGTAGTTCCCTCTGTGGCTGTCTTGTCTCTATTATGGTAATTCAGGCCTCTGTCGTGTGGTTCTCATTTGAAAGACTATATGGAATAAGAGAATCTTTGGCTGTTTGCATTGAACGGAACATTTTAAAATGCAACACAAACTGAAAATATGCTGTGTTGGACTTCATAGTTGAAGTGTTCTTCTAACTGTTGCTATTGTGTCTGTTGTAGCCATGTAATTTTCAGTATTGTGTCTTGTCATATGTAGTTTCCTGTTTGAAAAAATAAAATAGCTTGATATTTGAGGGGGATTTAGCTGCTACATTAAGCAGGTTATGTGATTGCCTTAGAAGTACCCTGGCAGATGTGATGAATATGATGTTTTATTGGATGACATATTTACTACTTTATTTTCTTTCCTCTGTGCAAACTAAGGTAGGATTGTTCTGCAAGTATGTCTGTTATTTACTTCAAGAAATACATATTACAGACTTCTTAACAATAACCTTTTATATTTACTTTTTTTTTATGAACCTCAGAGATTTAGAAGGATGCTGCTTGTCGGTATCTTTATAAATCTTATAAAATCCTTACAAACCCTTATAATTTCTGATAATTCAAATCGCTTTACAAGATGTTTAGCACACCACATGGTTCAACATTGCTACCTGGTGGACTTTAGGTGTGTTTAACCTTCAGCACGTTGTAGATGCAGCATGTCACTGTACCAGTTTTCTCCCCTCTTAAGCCTCAAGGGAAAAAACTCTAACTGTGCCTTGATACACCTAAGTGTGCTAAAGGTTAATGATTCAAGTCACCCTTCAGGATACATATCACATTGCCTGGCTTAAAAACCACCCAATTTTTGGATGTTTCGTGGAATACACCTTATTGCAAACATTCTGATAAGACTCATGATTCTACCTTCTCATCCATTTTTCCTCCAGCTGTTTTGGCAGGGCATCAATCACATATTTCATCATGATCACCTTCTGTGATCATGAATTCTAACTTTCCTTTTCAAATTAACACATTAACCATCACACCTACGACCAGTGGTTCATCACAAACTTCGCACAGCCACCATGTGCTCCACCGGTGGTACATTTTTCATGATTTTAGGAAATATTTTATTCTATATCATTGACATGGTTTCAAGGATATTTAAATAACATGAGTGTTAAATATTAAAAGTTTAATTATGAAAGATTGTAAAAATGCACAAAGAATTACATTTCCATGTAATTAAATAATATACACGAAATACATGGCGTCTGCATGAAATGACTACACGAAATACATGGCGTCACCACTAAGTTCCAGTGACAGGCTTTGGTGGTTAACGTGTTAATTTATACAACATACGGCTGATGTTGCTGCTGCTGCTGCTTGTTTCTGTCTGAATCTTGATCTAGTAAACCTATGGCATGTAGGAAGGCTGTTGAATGATTTTGATACCATCCACATTGCTTCATCATTCACCCAGCATACCACTCACAACCTTCACATTTACTTTTACAGACATAATTTGTCTAGAATCAGGTTGAGACAGTTGGGTGCTGCTGTTTGGATACTGGCAATTTGGCACTGTTGACTAGATGTTTGGCATGTATTGGCAACAGTAATTTTTGGTACTGGAGGCAAATACATAGTCTCACATACATATGCACATGAGCAGGAATATACACATACAGGTAAAAAGAGGGAGAGGGGTGGAGGGAGAGAAAGGCATGACAGTTTATTAATTGAACACTGTTAACATAAACTTGCCCCTCCCCTCATACACATAAAGAGAAATATGCTCACACATATAAACAGAGAAAGAGGAGCAGAGAATAAGAGAAATATCAGGAAGTCTGACATCAAATGTTGTTGGCACTCCGTCACTTATGACGTTGAGGGTTCCAGTTGATCCGATCAACAGAACATCCTGCTCGTGAAATTAACGTGCAAGTGGCTGAGCACTCCACAGACACGTGTACCCTTAACGTAGTTCTTGGGGATATTCAGCGTGACACAGTGTGACAAGGCTGGCCCTTTGAATTACAGGCACAGCAGAAACAGGAAGTAAGAGTGAGAGAAAGTTGTGGTGAAAGAGTACAGCAGGGTTCACCACCATCCCCTGCCGGAGCCTCGTGGAGCTTTAGGTGTTTTCGCTCAATAAACACTCACAACGCCCAGTCTGGGAATTGAAACCGCGATCCTATGACCGTGAGTCCGCTGCCCTAACCACTGGGCCATTGTGCTTCAACTGACATCAAATAAGTCAGCATCAAATCAGCAGCCCCAAATAGGCAGTCACTGACTGCCTATCTATCTGATTTACTTTATCAACATGTCAGAATGTGATTTGTGAGTGATTTGGTTGGTACTTCTAGCAGGTAAATCAACCTTGGATCAGTTACAATTGAATGGATATATTGTATGTTCTGTTCTCTAACCATTGAGAAGACCATAATTTTGCACCTCACCTAACACTCAACAACTGGCACCCGCATGCATAAAACACCAAAATCCAAACTGTTGTCTAAACCAGTAGTTACCATTAATTTTTTCACTTTGGCCCCTTTGATTCCTATTTTACTCAGACCCTCATAGCCATTCATTGCTTACAAAACCCTATTACATTTTTATAATTAAAAATTGGATAAGAAAAAAATTGTTAAAATATTTTGTGCATTGTAGGAATATAACTAAGCTATTGCATGTAAAGTCTAACATCAAAATCTTATATGGACCCCCAAAGGTTATACGGACTCTCAAAGGTTATACGGACTCTCAAAGGTTATACGGACTCTCAAAGGTTATACGGACCCTCAAAGGTTATACGGACCCTCAAAGGTTATACGGACCCTCAAAGGTTATATGGATCCTCAAAGGTTATATGGATCTTGGTTGAGAACCACCAGTCTCAAACATCTCAGTCACTTCTAATTAGTATACAAAGAACAAAAATTGCCAAAAGAAATGAAACCCTACCATTTAATCTGCAAATAACGTACAAGATATGTCGATAACTATGTTACTGAAACTTCAACCTCCTATCTTCTCTACCTCACTAAACTAAAAACATTACAAACCACCCGTTGGAAATAGCATCTAATTCTCCCTCAAATCTCACTCTACAGTCTAACAAAATAAAGGCGCATTAAAGAATGTAGGCCTCAAAAATATGGAATGGTTATGGCTGGGATGTCTTTGGTGATAGGCTTTGTTTCATGGTGATTAATTACTCAAAGGTTAGAGAAACAAACCATAGAAGACAGTATGTTTAACATCATTACAAGCTGAAGGCATGTGTGTGTGTGTGTTGGCACTCCGTCGCTTACGACGTCGAGGGTTCCAGTTGATCCGATCAACGGAACAGCCTGCTCGTGAAATTAACAGGCAAGTGGCTGAGCACTCCAGAGACACGTGTACACTTAACGTAGTTCTCGGGGATATTCAGCGTGACACAGTGACAAGGCTGACCCTTTGAATTACAGGCACAACAGAAACAGGAAGTAAGAGTGAGAGAAAGTTGTGGTGAAAGAGTACAGCAGGGTTCGCTACCATCCCCTGCTGGAGCCTCGTGGAGCTTTAGGTGTTTCTGCTCAATAAACACTCACAACGCCCAGTCTGGGAATCGAAACCGTGATCCTATGACCACGAGTCCACTGCCCTAACCACTGGGCCATTGCACCTCCACTGAAGGCATGTAAGCAATACACATACATGCACTGCCTGAAACAAAATTAAAAGCTTGCTTTGATTTGTGAAAAACTCAGTCTATAACTGTCCTTGCTTCACACATCTTCATGACAGACATCTTGTATTTGTCCAATACTCTTTGTCTTGGATAGTTCATTCTACTGGTTATCAGATGCTTTGGACTGTCACCTGCTATATTCTTGATAAGAAAAGATTCATTTTTTTATCACTCTTATCTTTCTCACAAACTGGGGTGTAACATCAATTTTAACAGAACTTCATGGACTTTTAAGATGTTCTATAGTTGTCTTTCAGAATATCATTTTTATGTTTTATCAACGTTCTGAGCCTGTAATAGGTTAGTGTTGTCCGTGGACTTTATTTCAAAGATGGCAAGAACTGTGTTCAAGGAGATTTAGACTATTACACTGAGAAGGCATAGAAAGATTTCATTATTCAATTATGATGATGTAAGGCAACAAGCTGGCAGAATCATTAGGCCATTGGATAAAATGCTTACCTACATTTCGTCTGAATCTTTACATTCTGAGTTCAAATCCCACAAGGTTACTTTTGCATTTTATCATTTCGGGGCCAATAAAATAAGTACCAGTTGTGCACTGGCAATCGATGTGATCAACTAGCTCCTTCCAACAAAATTTCAGGCCTTGTGCCTGTATTTCAGTGCTCCGCAACCTTTTTCCATTTGCGGTACACTTATATTCTTTTCAAAATTCGGCAGCACACCTGAACTAAAACTATAACTAAAAGTATAGAGAAAAGAACTATATTCAGGTTACACTGCAGTATACCTAGCATCGTCTCATGGTACACCAGTGTGTCACAGCATGCTGGTTGCAGAGCACTGCTATAGATGAAAGAATTATTGCAATAATGTATCAATTAGCATGAAGAATGAAAGGTTAAATGTTTGTTTTAATTTCTTCAGTAACCCAATTTATTCTACATATCACAGTCAACAGATAGCAAAGTAAAGTAGCACCACTTTACTCTTTTACTTGTTTCAGTCATTTGACTGTGGCCATGCTGGAGCACCACCTTTAGTCGAGCGAATCGACCCCATGGCTTATTCTTTGTAAGCCTAGTACTTATTCTGTCGGTCTCTTTTGCCGAACCGCTAAGTTACGGGGACGTAAACACACCAGTATCGGTTGTCAAGTGATGTTGGTGGGGACAAACATACATACACACGCGTATATACATATACATATGTACGATGGGCTTCTTTCAGTTTCCGTCTACCAAATCCACTCACAAGGCTTTGGTCGAACCAAGGCTATAGTAGAAGACACTTGCCCAAGGTACCACGCAGTGGGACTGAACCCGGAACTATGTGGTTCGTAAGCAAGTCACTTACCACACAGCCACTACTGCGCCTATGTTTCTCTATAAACTTGAGAAAATTATGAGGCAATTGAAACTTAGTAGGAGAAACAGTGGAATAATTTTTTGTAAGTGAGGCTTTCATCCACATTTTGGTGTATTTTATATATTTTTTTTTTACTTTATAATCATGCCTCTTTTACATTTAGGTTTCAAATCCAGATACTTCTGACTCTATAATAGCCTTTTGTCTCCTGACAGTATAAAATAAGCTTCATTCATAATACTGGGATGAGCCAACCCCTCTACAACCCACTTCCTACAATTTCTGGATTTGTGTCAGTGTGAAGGAATCATTATTTTGTCACACAAAAATGAAATAATGTCAGCATCAATTCAGTAGGTTAGTAAGAGAATTCTTTTATTCTTTTACTGGTTTCAGTTATTGGATGGCAACCATGCTGGAGACTGACTTCAAGGGTTTTAGTCAGTCATATTGACTACAGTAATTATTTCAATCTGGTACTTATTTTATTGATTTCTGTTGAACTGCATTTCGTGATGTCCAAGAAAACCCCATTAAATTAACAACAGCTGGCAGTGCACTGTCCTTGAGCAAGACCCTTTATTTCACATTGCTCCAGTTCACTCAGCTGGTAAAAATGAGTATTTACTACCTGTATTTCAAAGGGCCAGCCTTGTCCCACTCTGTGTCACACTGAATCTCCTTGAGAACTACATTAATCCATTTGATGCCAACCCGGTGAAACCGCCTCTGGCTTTGTAGTACAAATGTCTTGTTTTCAAAAGTTCTGAATTAAAATCTTCCAAACCTTAGTCACAGTTTATGTTACTAACACTAGCTTAATGTTAATGTTCTTTTACTAAATTCTTTTTATTTAAAATTAATTGAAAGAAACGCAGAACACCTCAACAGAAATATGGTAACAAAAGGGTTAAGAATACATGTTTGTGGAGTGCTCAGCCACTTGCATGTTGATTTCATGAGCCAGCTGTTCTGTTGATCAGGTCAGCTGGAACCCTCATCATCGTAAGTGACAGTGCCAGTAAAGCATAAACACAAATACAGACATATATACACATGCATGCACACACACACACACACAGTGAAATTCTTTACTGTTTTTTCCATTGAGTAAATTCTACTCATAAAGTATATGTCCAAGCTAGAGGCTACAGTAGAGGTCATTTGATCTCAAGTTCAATAACACCAAACACAGAACTGCTTAGTTGCAAAAGAAGGTTCTTGACCATTTGGTTTAAGAAAGGCTTGAGAACATCATCATCGTCGTCGTCATCATCATAATGTTCACTTTTCCATGCTTGCATGACCCAGACAGAATTCGTTGAGGTAAATTTTCTATGGTTGGTTGCTCTTCCTGTTGCCAAACCACACTTATTTCCAGCCAAAGTGATATATATTATGGCCAGATATATCTTATTTGTAAAAGATTAGAAATAAAAAAAATTCACCCCTATGGTGATATACTTGCTTATGACCATCACATAATGTTGAAACAAGGCTACACGCACGCACGCACGCACGCACGCACGCACGCATCCGCGCACACACACATTCTTATATACACATACAAAAGACATTTTCAGTTTGCATTCACCAAATCCACTCACAAGACTTTGGTTGGCCTGGGGCTATAGTAGAAGACTATTACCTTAGGTGCCATGCAGTGGAATTGAACCTACATAGTTGCAAAGCAAGCTTCTCAACTACACAACCATGCCTGCACCTGAAATAACTATAACTGGCACTCTGTCAGTTACAATAATAAGGGTTCCAGTTGATCCGATCAGCAGGAGGGTCTGCTCGTAAAATTAACGTGCAAGTGGCTGAGCACTCCACTGACACGTGTACCCTTAATGTAGTTCTTGGGGAGAGTCAGCACGACACAGAGTGTGACAAGGCTGGTCTACTTGAAATACAGGTACCACTCATTTTTGCCAGCCAAGTGGACAGGAGCAATGTGAAATAAGGTGTCATGCTCAATGACACAATGCATTCGTCAGGAATTGAACTCATGACTTTATGATCATAAGCTAAATGCTCTAACCACTAAGCCACATACCTTCATACAACTGAAATATGAAGCACTAAATTGGAAACATGTTCTTTATCATATAGATTGATATACCTGTTCTTCAATGCCGATATGGGATTTGAATGAGTCTATAGAAATAGCTGTCTTAAAATATTTGCTCGTCTCTTTGGTTACTCTCTGTCAGACTTTGATGTGACAGCAGACACAGAAATTGATCAGAATTTAATAAACAGCTGACAGCCTTAAACTTCTGTAATCAAATTTTGCATAACTTGGAAACAGAGATTATAAATGCTGCCAGATTATGAAATGTCTTGAAAAATGAAAAAAAAATTAGATATGCAACTAAAAAAAAAAATATTGAATGGTGCTAAGACAAGACATTAACTTTACTCACTTTGACCACTCCTGCTCTAGTCAGCATTTGCAGTCTCTCTCTCTTTCTGTCTCTCTCTTTCTCTCTCTCTCTCTCTCTCTCTCTCTCGTTGGGTAACCATGTACTTCCTCTCTTGCAAGACACCTGTTTCTGTCTGTCACACTCTAATCTTTCATCATCTGACATAAGATCACCTCCTCCAATGCCCTCTCCCCTCTCAAAGGATCTTTGTAAAGTGGTTGGCATTTGGAAAGGCATCCAGCTGTAAAAACCATGCCAAAACTGACTTTGCTTGTGCTGGTGCCACGTAAAAAGAACTCAGTCCACTCTGCTGGGTGGTAGGTGTTAGGAAGGGGATCCAGCTGTAAAAACCATACCAAAACAGACACAGAGGTCTGGTGCAATCTTTTGCCAGATCAGTTCCTGTCAAACCATCCAACTCATGCCAGTGTGGAAGGCAGATGTTAACTGATGATGATGATGATGATGATGCAGATGATGCAAATTTTTCAGTAATATCATGTCTATGGTTCAGTGGTTAGAGCATTGGGCTTATAATCATGTGGTTGTGAGTTCAATTCTTGGACCAAAATGTGTGCTGTGTTCTTGAGCAAGACACTTTATTTCACGTAGCTCCAGTTCACTCAGCTGTAGAAATGAGTTGCAATGTTACTGGTGCCAAGCTGTATCAGCTTTTGCTTTTTCCTTGGATAACATCAGTGGTGTGGAGAGGAGAGGCTGGTATGCATGGATGACTGCTGGTCTTCCACAAAACAACCATACCCAGACTTCAATGTCTGCTTTGGCATGGTTTCTGTGCCTGGATGGATGCCCTTCCTAATGCCAAAACACTTTACAGAGTGTACTGGGTGCTTTTTATGTGACTCTGGTACTAATTGGGGTCACCAAGTAACTTGCTAAACAAGACCCCTCAACTGGTGAAAGAGTAGTATTGAGGGAAGTGGTGAGAGGTTAAATTATGATGGAGGGACAGGAACAAGTGTCCTGCTGTAGGGGAGATACATAGTTACCCCATATCGAAGATAAAGGGGATAGCAGTGAAGATGTATCAGAATGTACCCAACAGGAAGGTGAATATAAGAGAAGTGATATGGATGAGTATGGAAATTTGCAAGAACATGAGAGGAAAGTGATGGATGGATAAGAATAAAGACAGAAAGAATTGCAGTGAGTGCTGATCATGAGATGATGTATGTGTATGCACACGCACACACACACACACGCCGCCGCCGCCACCGTCATTTATGATTTCCTCTTTTCCAAGCTTGTGTTGATTAGTTGGAGTTTATTGAGGCCGGTTTTCTATGGCTGGATGCCCTTCCTGTCACCGACCTTTACTTTTTTCCAGACAAAGTAAAACTCGTATCTTCCCATTGCTGGGGATTGTTTACACTGAATATCAGAAATGAATAGACTTTTATTTGCAACAATCATGTGATGTCAAAGCAAGGAGACACAAATGCACACCTGTGCACACACACACACACATACAAACATACATACGCTTTTACTCTTTTACTTGTTTCAGTCATTTGACTGCGGCCATGCTAGAGCACTGCCATTAGTCGAGCAGATCGACCCCAGGACTTATTTTTTGTAAGCTTAGTACTTATTCTATCAGCCTCTTTTGCCGAACCGCTAAGTTACGGGGATGTAAACACACTAGCATCGGTTGTCAAGCGATGTTGGGGAGACACACACACACACATATATATATACATATATACGACGGGCTTCTTTCAGTTTCCGACTACCAAATCCACTCACAAGGCTTTGGTCGGCCCAAGGCTATAGTCGAAAACACTTGCCCAAGGTGCTACGCAGTGGGAATGAACCCAGAACCATGTGGTTGGTAAGCAAGCTATTTACCACACAGCCACTCCTGCGCCTATAAATATATGACAGGCTTCTTTCAGTTTTCATCCCACAAATCCACTCACAAGGGTTCAGTCAGTCTAGGGGCTATCGTAAAAAACACTTGCCCATACTTTGGGACTGAACCCAAAACCATGTGGTTGGGAAGTAAACTTCTTAACCACACAACCATGCCTACATGTGAGTTTCCACTCAACTATGTGTCCACTGCATCTTATTGCAGAAACAGCTGCAAGCTAATGAAGTTCATAAAATAATTGTGTATTCCTTTGTCATTTCATTTTCTTATTACCACTCTATACTCAGCTAATGCTTTTTGTTCTGATGCTTATGTATATTGAGTTCTACACCAAGTTTATTAAGTATTGCAACACCTAAGCAAAATATATTAATCCTTCCTAGGATTAAGGTCAAATGAATGTGGTGATACCTAAGGTATGTTTGATCCCAAACAACATTTATTTTAGTTCTTGTTGATTGGATGATTCTGCCCAGGTGTCGAAACCATAATGATACCCATGGGGCAGCAGCTGATGATGGAGGTATCTTAGATTGTTGGTATGGCTGTTATTGTATGCTGGAATAGTTTTATAAGATATCCATTTGATATACATATGTATGTGTGTATGCATATATCATCATCAACATCATCATTGTTTAACGTCCGCTTTCCATGCTAGCATGGGTTGGATGATTTGACTGAGGACTGGTGAAACAGATGGCTACACCAGGTTCCAATCTGATTTGGCAGAGTTTCTACAGCTGGAAGCCCTTCCTAATGCCAACCACTCCGAGAGTGTAGTGGGTGCTTTTACGTGCCACCGGCATGAAGGCCAGTCAGGAGGTACTGGCAACAGCCACGCTCGAAATGGTGTAATATATCTTTTACTTGTTTCATTCATTTGACTGTGATCGTGCTGGAGCACCACCTTGAAGAATTTTAAGTCAAATGTCTTGACCCCAGTACTTATCTTTTTTTAAAGCTTAGTACTTATTCTATCAGATACTTTTTGCCAAACAGCTAGGTTACAAGGACGTAAATGCACTAACACTGGTTGTCAAGCAGTGAGGTGGGGGACAAACACAGACACAAAGACACACACACACATATACACACACACACACATATATATATATATATATATATATATATATATATACACATACAATGGACTTCTTTCAGTTTTCATCTATCAGATCCACTCACAAGGCTTTGTTCAGCCTGAGACTATAGTAGAAGACACTTGTTCAAGGTGCAATGCAGTAGAACTGAGCCCGGAAATATGTGGTTGGAAAGCAACCTTCTTGCCACACAACCATGCCTGTACCTATATCTGTGTGTCTGTGTGTCTGTGTATGCATTTCTTGGAATTCTAAACTCCCTCTCAACCAGTGAAAAATAAGAGTTTGCTATTGAAATAACAAGCAGAACACACTAATTTTTACTCATTTTGGACCACCTCTATCCTGGTCACTATTTACAATCATTGCACCAATTCATTGAAGATTATTTTTAACAGATATCGTATATCAATGAATTAATTCCATTGTCTACTCTTAGCACTATACAATAACACACTTCAAACACCAAGAATTTCACAACTTGTCACATTTTTATCATACATTTACTTATCTTTCTTTATTGCCATCAAGTGCAAAAACATTAATATTTTCGCATTTATGAACTCTCTACATTGTACTCCAACCACAAACCTTCAAACACCACAGATTAGTTGGAGTAGAACAGTTTTTCACAGTATCAATGATATTACCTTTTGTATTCATATCTACTATTCTGTGATTTAGTTGATATATTTCCCTCTTGTGTTTAGCTGCCATTTTCTACACATTTATTTTATAAGATTAAAGTTGTTAGTCAGAGGAAGAAAGGGCAGTGCACGTGACCTTTGCAGATGCTCCCAGACACACATACATGTTCTTCATCTGTCTAGCACCAAACTTAGAACAAATGAATCTCTCTCACTCTTTCTTGTCAGATTTTATGATAATGTAAATACGCAAGTGCAAAAGACACTAAAGTACCCCAACGCAAAACTCTATGGCTATTACATCAAGAACAAGATATGCAAAAATCATCATTACTGTTGTATTGTACAGACAAGAAGGTTATATTTTGAATGCAGATGGCCCTGCTCAGTATGTAGAAAAGGAGTAGGTAGTAACTCTATAAGATGTACCCGGTGCAAGCTATGGACACATAAGAGGTGCAGCAATATCAAAGGCAGGTTAACTAGGAAGTTAGTTTTTGTATGTGGCAGATGTTCAGGTGCAATAAAGACTGTAAACAAACAGGAAACAACTTCTATCTCATTCCAGAGTGAAAAACTAGAGGTAGTCGATAGCTTCCGCTATCTGGGTGACCAAGTTAGTAGTGGGGGTGGGTGCGCTGAAAGTGTAGCTGCTAGAATAAGAATAGCCTGGGCAAAGTTTAGAGAGCTCTTACCTCTGCTGGCGACAAAGGGACTCTCACTCAGAGTAAAAGGCAGACTGTATGACGCATGTGTACGAACAGCCATGCTACATGGCAGTGAAACATGGGCTGTAACTGCTGAGGACATGCGTAAGCTCGCAAGGAATGAAGCCAGTATGCTCCGTTGGATGTGTAATGTCAATGTGAATACCCGTCAGAGTGTAAGTATCTTGAGAGAAAAGCTGAACATTAGAAGCATCAATTGTGGTGTGCAAGAGACGATTGCGCTGGTATGGACATGTGGTGAGAATGGATGAGGATAGCTGCGTGAAAAAGTGCCACACCCTAACAGTTGAGGGAACCCGTGAAAGAGGTAGGCCCAGGAAGACCTGGGCTGAGGTGGTGAGGCAAGACCTTCGTACATTGGGCCTCACCGAGGCGATGACGACTGACTGAGACCTTTGGAAATGTGCTGTGCGTGAGAAGACCCGGCAAGCCAAGTGAGATCGTTGCCAGTGCCCCTGGACTGGCTCTTGTGCGGGTGGCACATAAGATGCACCATTTTGAGCGTGGCCATTGCCAGTACCGCCTGACTGGCCTTCGTAGGATTTTCGAGCGAGATCGTTGCCAGTGCCCCTGGACTCGCTCTTGTGCGGGTGGCACATAAAAGACACCATTTCGAGTGTGGCCGTTGCCAGTATCACCTGACTGGCCTTCATGCGGGTGACACGTAAAAGCACCTAGGAAGGGCATTCAGCTGTAGAAACTCTGCCAAATTTAGATTGGAGCCTGGTGTTGCCATCTGGTTTCACCAGTCCTCAGTCAAATCGTCCAACCCATGCTAGCATGGAAAGCGGACGTTAACGATGATGATGATGATATAGCAGTGGAAACAGCAGAAAGATCAAGTAATAATATGCAGCACTCAATCAAGTATATTATTAGCCTTGGGTAATAATATGCGGTACCCAATAGGTATTATTAGTCTTGGGTAATAATACCCAATCTTTCTGTTGTTTTCATGGCTATACTGCTTTCGAAATATTACCTTCTTGTCTGTACAATACAAGAGACATTTGACACTTCTAAAAACAAAGAAAAAAGTTTGTTTACATATTTTGTTGTTGTATCATTACTATTATTTGATGTTATTTAAAAGCAGTGAGCTAGCAGAATCATTAGCACACCAGGCAAAATGCTTAGAGGTATTTTACCCATCAGTACATTCTGAGTTCAAATTCCGCTGAGGTCAACTTTGCCTTTTATCCTTTCGCAGTCAATATATTAAGTACCAGTGAAACACTGGTGTCGATATAATCGACTAGTCCCCTCCCTGAATTTCACACCTTGTGCCTTTAGTAGAAAGGATAAATTAAGTACCAGTTGAGTACTGGGGTCAATGTAATTGACTTGCCCCCTCCCCCAAAATGTTAGGCCTTGTGCCTATAATTAAAAGAATCATTATTATTATCATCATCATCATTAACACTATTATTGTTATCATTAATTACTCTACATAAGGTGGCAAGCTGGCAGAATGCTTAGCGGGATTTCACCCCTTGCTACAGTCTGGGTTCAAATTCCACCGGGGTCGACTTTGCCTTTCATTCTCCCAGGGTCGATAAATTAAGTACCAGTGAAACACTGGTGTCGATGTAATCGACTAGTCCCCTCCCTGAATTTCAGGTCTTGTGCCTTTAGTAGAAAGGATAAATGATGAACCAGTTGAGTACTGGGGTTAATGTAATTGATTTGCCCCTTCCCCTCAAAATTTCAGGCCTTGTGCCTACAGTAGAAAGGATTATTTAGTATTATTAAAGGCTGTATTATCATTTAGTATATTTAGTATTATTAAAGGCACCGAGCTGGCAGAATTGTTAACATGCTGAGAAAAATACTTAGCGGTATTTCGTCTGTTTTTATGTTCTGCATTCAAATTCTGCCAAGGTCAACTTTGTCTTTCATCCTTTTGGCGGGTTTCAGGGTCGATAAAAGAAGTACCAGTTAAGTGCTGGGGGTCAATGAAATCAACTTACCCCTCCTCTAAACCTGCTGGCCTTGTGCTAAAATTTAAAACCATTATTAAAGTCTATGAGCTGGCAAAATCATAACCATGCCTGACCAAACATTTAGTGACATTTCTTCCGACTCTTTATGTTCTCAGTTCAAATTCCACTGTAGTTAACTTTGCCTTTCATCTTTTTGGGTTCAATAGAATGGAAGAGATATAGTTGATTATAATTTTGGAAAATTGTTCATTTTTTAAAATTTATATTTATTTTTTCTAGTTACTCTCTTTACTCTTTTACTTGTTTCAGTCATTTGACTGTGGCCATGCTGGAGCACCGCCTTTAGTTGAGCAAATCGACTCCAGGACTTATTTTATGTAAGTCTAGTACTTATTCTATCGGTCTCTTAGGCCGAACGGCTAAGTTACGGGGACGTAAACACACCACCATCAGTTGTTAAGCGATGTTGTGGGGGGACAAACACAGACACTCAAACATATACACACACAAACATACATACACACGCACACACATATACATATATACGATGGGCTTCTTTCAGTTTCCGTCTACCAAATCCACTCACGAGGCTTTGGTTGGCCCGAGGCTATAGTAGAAGACACCTGCTCAAGGTGCCACGCAGTGGGAATGAACCCGGAACCATGTGGTTGGTAAGCAAGATACTTACCACACAGCCACTCCTGCACCGTTCCCAATGGGGTTTTTTTTTTTTTTGTGAAGCCTTAATAGTTAATAAAGAAAACATTATTATTATTTAGGTGGTGAGCTGGTAGGGTCTTTAGCATGTCTGGCAAAATGCTTAGCAGCATTTAATCTGTCTTTACATTCTGAGTTCAAATTCTACCAAGGTCGACTTTGCCTTTCATCCTTTCGGGGTCGATAAATTAAGTACCAGTGAAACACTGCAGTTCATGTAATTGACTGGACCCCACCACCACCATATTTCCAGCCTTGTGTCAATAATAGAAAGGATTATTATTATTATTAAGGCAGTGAGCTGGTAGAATTGTTAGCACGCCGGGCAAAATGCTTAGCAGTATTTTGTCTCTGTCTTATGTTCTGAGTTCAAATTATGTGGAGGTTGACTTTGCTTTTCATTCTTTTAGGGTCAGAAAATTAAGTACCAGTTGAACAGCGGTGTTGATGTAAATGAGTAACCATGTCCCCTCAAATTTCAGGCCTTGTGCCTATGGTAAAAAGGATTATTATTTCTATCATGTGCCAGGGGAGAAAACTAGAATTAGTTGGCAGTTTCCGTTACCTAAGTGGCCAAGCCAGTAGTGGTGGGTGGATGCTCTGAGAGCGTAGAATAAGAATATTCTGGGCAAAGTTCAGAGAGCTCCTGCCTCTGCTGGTAACAAAGGGCCTCTCTCTGAGAATGAAAGTTAGACTGTATGATGCTCATGTGCGAGCAGCCATGCTCCATAGCAGTGAAACATGGGCTGTGACTACTGATGACATGCGTAGGCTTGAAAGAAACGAAGCTAGTATTCTCCACTGGATGTGTAATGTCAGTGTGCATAGACGACAGTGTGTAAGTGCCCTGAGAAAAAAGTTGGACTTAGGAAATGTCAGATGTGGTGTACAAGAGACGACTGCACTGGTATAGCCATGTGTTGCATATGGATGAGGACAGCTGTGTGAAGATGTCACACCCTAACAATGGAGGAAACCTGTGGAAGAAGTAGACCCAGGAAGACATGGGATGAATATTGGACCTCACAGAGGTAATGAGAGGCAACTGAAACCTTTGGAGACATGCTGCGCTTGAGAAGACCTAGCAAGCCAAGTGTGATTGTAGCTGTGGCTGATGTCAGTGTTGTATAACTGGCCCATTTAAAAGCACACTTCAGTTGTCGGACGCTTGTGAAGACCTGTTCAACCAAGTGAAATCATAGTTGTGGCCAATGCCTGTGCTGTCTGACTGGCACATAAAAAAGCACCATTCAAGCATGGCCACTACCAGTGCCACCTGACTGGTACCCATGCCAGTGGCACATAAAAAGCATCATTCGAGCGTGGCTGATGCCAGTGGCATGTAAAAAGCACCAT
This sequence comes from Octopus bimaculoides, assembly GCF_046866305.1. Lineage (NCBI taxonomy): Eukaryota > Metazoa > Mollusca > Cephalopoda > Octopoda > Octopodidae > Octopus > Octopus bimaculoides. The sequence goes on from NC_142933.1 coordinate 69,476,303, forward strand.
TCAAGTGTGGTCAATGCCAGTGCTGCTTGACTGGCGCTTGTGCCAGTACCACAGATTTGCTTGTCAGTTGTTTGACCTTAACCAGTTGAGCATGTCCTTTGATAGCTGATGATATGTGCATCACTGATCCTAGGCAGAAGTAGTGGGGGAGCATCATAGACATGTGTTGAGAGGAATTCTTTGGGGTTTTATCAATTCCTCCTGGAAACATGGGGGGTTTCATTCAACATCCTTAAACAACCCTTATTCAGGGACCTTTTGAGTGGGATGGGCTACTCGACCTGAAGAAAATTCTAACTGGGCCCCACCTGCAAGGTCATGTGCTGTTTGATATGAGAACACTATGTTGCGCACATATGGTTGTGATGCATGTGCCTGGTGTACCCTTATCAAACGGATAGCCATGATGGATATACTGGGCTTCATACATTTTCACTTTAGTATCACTTTGATGGCATGCACTGCTCTCTCACTCAATAATAATAGTAATGATAATAATAATTATTGTTATTATTATAGTCCTTTCTATTATAGGTACAATGCCTGAAATTTTAGTGGCGGGGGCTAGTGAATTACATTGACTCCAGTGTTTGGTATTTAATTTATCAATCCCAGAGGGAGGAAAAGACAAAGCCAACCTCAGCGGAATTTGAACTCAGAACATAAAGACGGATGAAATGCTGCTAAGCATTTTACCCAATCTGCTAATGATTCTGCTCGTTCAGTGCCAATAATAATAATAATAATAATAATAATAATAATAACAACAACAACAGTTGTAGAAGTAGTTTCCAGTGATAACAGAAAGAAATGTCCTTGATCCTGGGAATCATGCAGACATCAACATGAGAAACAAATATTTGAGAATCAAAACCAAAGAAAAGAAAAATCCCTCAAAAAAAAAAAACATTGAGTCATGCAAACAGACAAGAAGAAAATTATATGTTGACATTGAAATAATTATTTTTCCATTTTTTATCTTTTGTTTATGTTGAACAGTGACAAACATAAATACACAGAGGGACACAAGTCAACTTTTAGGTGGCCGTACAAGTTGCAAGAAATAGCAACCTAATCTCTGTCAAAACACACCCAGCTGTCTTTAAAGAAAAGAGAGACACACTGGATATTTTGATTGAGCAAACAAATATGACTAGATGATCACAGTTGGAAAGCTTTTGATTATTGGTTGGCTCAATCAGGGTCGAACTATTGTTTAATAACATATACAGACATGCATGCACACACACACACACTGAGATTCACATAAAGAAATACATACACACACACATTTATTCATGGAGGCTGGTATGAAACTGGATTCACAAGGCATAAGCAATGTGAATCAACAACCTTCATGCCTTTCTGAGTGATTGAATTTGGTTGTTTCCATCTAAATGAAGAATCAATGCTGTTTCTGGAAATCTGTTCTTACAGTGCTACACCAACACACAAATAGATATATCATCATTTAACGTCTATTGTCCATGCTGGTATGGGTTGGACAATTTGACCAGAGCTGGCAAGCTTCACCAGACCCCAGTCTGATTTGGCATGGTTTCTACAGCTGGATGCCCTTCCTAACACAAAGGACTTTACAGAGTGTACTGGGTGCTTTTACATGGCACAGCCATGAGTGCTTTTCACCACCAGAGGGACTGGTTTTAACACTTCTGCTGCAGAGTACTGCAAGTCACCAGTTCTTTGTCATCTCCTCTGAAATATTCAGTGTCTTGAGGTCGTTCTTCAGTACTCCATTCCATGTCTTCCTGGGTGTCCTACTTCCACGTGTTCCAATATATATATGTATATATATAAACAATATTGAAAAGATTTACACAAGGTATGTGTTTAGTCAGTTTGTGGACAGGCTGAAACTATAGGCATAAGAGAATATATTCTAACCAATTCACCTGGTGTTGAAACACCTGAAAGTCATTGATAAGATAACCTGCATCAGGTCCTGTTACAGGAGCAATAGACATTAATGTTTTGTCATCTTTGTGACTTGACAGTGGTATGTGGTATTGAGAAGTCACGAAGATAACAAAACATAAATGTCTATTGCTCTTGTAATGGGATCTGGTACAAGTTATCTCACTTGTCTTATTATTTCCCGGTGTTTTAACACCAAGTGAATTCATGAGAATACATGCTTTTAGACCTACAACCACAGCCTGCCTATAAATTGACAAAACACATACTTTGTGTGTGTGTGTGTGTGTGTGTATCTAGGCTCAACAAAGGAGGTTTTACGTGATTGTTCTACCTGCTAGAAATAACAGGGAATAAGGCGGCGAGCTGGCAGAAACATTAGCACGCCGGGCAAAATGCTTAGCGGTATTTCGTCTGCTGTTACGTTCTGAGTTCAAATTCCGCCGAGGTTGACTTCGCCTTTCATCCTTTTGGGGTCGATAAATTAAGTACCAGTTACACACTGGAGTCAATCCAATTGACTAAATCCCTTTGTCTGTTCTTGTTTGTCCCCTCTATGGTTTAGCCCCTTGTGGGCAATAAAGAAATAAGAAATAATAGGGAAGACTCCCTTGAACAACTCCCCCACTCTTTTAAAAATGCGAGAAACTTTGGACAGTTTGGTCTAGAAAACTTTTTGTTGGTCTTTGGGATCACAGCTGACTTGACTGGAGCTAAACATCAGTAACCACAATATATGTAACTGATATACATATTATACACATAATATGAGATTTTTTTAAAAAATAATTTCTAAATATACACGTAATTGTATACACATATACAGTTATGGGGAGTAGTTGATAAAGGGACTGCTTAATTGTCACTTGACTTTTTTTAGAAATAGCTGCCAAATCACACCCTTTTATCATCATTATCATTTTAACATCCACTTTTCCACGCTTGCATGGGTCAAATGGAATTTGTTGAGGCACATTTTTTACAGCTGGATGCTTTTTCTGTTTCCAAGCAAGATAATATTTCCCTATGGCCATATATGTTTTTCACAGAAAACCAGAAATGAACAACACTGCTTGTATGACTGATGTTTGCAGCCTTTATGTCAAGGCAGTGACACATGCAAAACACACATGCATACATACACACTTTTGGGTTCCGCTTTTGCCTAAAATGTCACACTCGGGGCCAGAACCTAAGACCACATGATTAGAAGCAAGCCTCTTAACCGCCCAACCATACCTTCTGCTTCCTGTTTTTAACAACTCAAAAGAGAAAAAAAAAACAACGGAAGATGACATTGGAAAATATAGTCCTAGATATTCAGAAAGTGGTGGTGCATGGCTTAGTGGTTAGGGTGTTGGACTCCTGAACGTAAGATTGTGGTTTCGATCCCTGGACTAGCCAATCCATCGTGTTCTTGAGCAAAACACTTCACTTCATGTTGTTCCAGTCCTCTCAGCTGTAGAAATGAGTATCACTAGTGGAGGTGTATGACTTAGTGGTTAGGGTGTTGGATTCATGACCGTAAGATTGTGGTTTTGATTCCTGGACTGGATGATCCATTGAGTTCTTAAGCAAAACACTTCATTTCACATTGCTCGTGTCCACTCAGCTGTAGAAATGAGTTTAGCCTGGAGAGAGATGGGCTCTGCCAGGCTTTCTCATTTTAGATATGCTGCATGGCTGCAGTGCCTCAATGACCCCCAAGGGGTTAAAAGTCTTGTCATTATCATCATGATATTCAAAAAGTGGTGATGGTCAAGGCTGGGACATCTTTGAACATAAATATTCCCAATCGAGGTAGACAGGGAAAAGGAATGACCATATTTACATACATTTACACATACAGCAGTCACAAATGTGAACTCATAGACAGAACTTTTGTATACTCTCTCTTTTACATGTTTCAGTCATTTGACTGCGGCCATGCTGGAGCACTGCCTTTAGTCGAGCAAATCGACCCCAGGACTTATTCTTTGTAAGCCTAGTCATTATTCTATTGGTCTCTTTAGCCGAACCGCTAAGTTACGGGGACGTAAACACACCAGCATCGATTGTCAAGCGATGTTGGGGGGGGGGGACAAACATAGACACACAAACACACACACACATATATATATATATATATATATACGACGGGCTTCTTTCAGTTTCCGTCTACCAAATCCACTCACAAGGCTTTGGTCGGCCTGAGGCTATAGTAGAAGACACTTGCCCAAGGTGTTACACAGTGGGACTGAACCCGGAACCATGTGGTTGATAAGCAAGCTACTTACCACACAGCCACTCCTGTGCCTATGTGTATATGTATGTATAAAGGGACGGGTATGGCAAGTAGTCAAGGAGTTCATTTTGCAGTCAATAGGTTCTGGGTTCAATCTCACCTTGTAGCATCTTAGACAAGTGTCGTTTTTTTTTTTTTTTTACTGTAACCTTGGATTGACTCAAGCTTATGAGTGATACGGCGTAGATAAAAAGTGTGTAGTCATCTGTTAAATGGATTGTACCTTCATTTTAAAGGAAGGACATCTAGCTGTAAAAATCCATCTCAGCGAATGCAGTTAGGAGGTTTATTTTGCAGCCATGCAGATTCCAGTGTTGGTCATATTGTGCGGTATTTTGGACAAGTGTCATTCTGTATGTAGTCTTGGGATGACCAATATCTCGTGACTGAAATTTGGTAGAAGATAATCATGCAGAAGCCTTTATTGTATTTATACACCTCTATGTTTGCTTATATTAGAGCTGTGTTCCTTTGTGGCATCTTTGTAAGGTATAGATCGATAAAACAAGTACAGGGTGGTGCTGAAGCATGGTCGCAGCCTTATCGCTGAAACCAATAAAAGAATATACAAGTGCCAAGTCGCATATAGAGACGCACAGACAACGATGTTAACATAACTTTTATCAAAAAATAACATGAAAGAAATTTGAAAAAAAAGTGAAACAATTTTAATGAATTTTTTTTTTATAATATTTTGAGAGGAAAAAAAAACAAAAAAAAACAATGAAAGAAGACGAGAGAGGAAAAAATAGCGAACTCCTGGTGTGTTGGAATGAGAAGGGGATGGGGAGATATTTATATATCAATGATAATAAAGATTACAAGAATATCCTTGCATAATAATAATTATAATAATAATAATTATAATAATTATAATTATATTAATAGTAATTATCATAATAATAATTGTAATACACACACTTCTTGTATGCAAATTAACATACATTGAATTGTCATAATATACATATATACATACATAGATAGATATATATATGCATGTAAATATACATACATCCATACACATATGTATATTCATTTATATATATATATATACATATATACACACACATACATATATATATATACATGTATGTACACTCGTACACAATCATACACAGACGTATATGGTGACATATACACACACATGCACACACGCACACACATATACACATACACCATCACACGTCAATATAGATATCTGTATTTATAATATTTTATCTTATTTTATTTTTTTCATTTTTATTTTATTTCTAGAGCTGAGTTACCACAATATTTGTGATTGTGGTTACTTGCCCTTCGCAGTGAGTTCATGTGAGACACTGCCCTTGTTTGCAAGTTCATGTGCCATCTCATAGTATTTGGTAAACTTAGCCGTATGATCCAGAGGTAGATAGACAAATGGACTCATGCTGAACGGATCACGAATGCTAAATTTTTTCACAGATGACAAATGACACCGGCTCAGGTGGTAGCGACAGGAGCCTTTCGACGCACACTGCCGACTACAGGCTGGACATTTATAATCACCACTGTCAGAATCGCTGGCCGGAGAAGTTAGATCCCCATGGCCAGCATCAGTAGAATTGTCCAAGACAGACGATTCTTCCCGGTCAGAAACTTTTTCCTTATCTTCATCTTTTTGACATTTTGTCGATAAATTCAATGGAATAGCAATCTCTGGCGATGAAGAGGGAATAACTGTCTGGCACTTGGAGGGATGACTATCGTTTGAGGGTAATTTCATGCTATCTGTGTTTGTTATCAGTTTTTGTAAGCTATCTAAGGGATGTTCACATGTCATAGGCTGACCATAGACAAAACTGCTTAAAGAGTCGAGAGCAGAGGAATGTGAAGAGCTAGGCTCTGTAGTTGGCGGCAGCTGAAGGTATTTTTCTTCAAGGGCTTCTTTACACAGTTTCTTCTCAGCACTTGCAGTGGGGCTCTTGGAATTCTCTTCTTTATTGATATCACTGGAACTGGACAGAATCTTCTCTTCGGATTTTACACTTGGTGTGTTCACTTGCTTTGTAATCTGTTCGCACATATCTGATAAAGACTGTAGTTCTTTGCCGGCCGTTTTGAAGGACTCGTTACTTTCTTGCTCCGAGCCACCTTCGTCGTTTGTTTCCTGGCACAAAGCAGGCTGGCTCGAAGGCACAGTCGGAAAGTAAGAACTACTTCGCAGACTAGGTTTCTGTTGGCTTGGAATCTGGATGTATCTCGACGATGGGCTTTCAGGTGTCGTTACTCGTTTAATTTCTTGGGTGACTGCTGTTGTCGAGCTGCTTGAAGAGCTGGTGTTGTTGGACACTTCTTTATGACTACTACTCTTATCAAATTTAGTTTTGAAACTCTTTTGTATAAATGATTCCATTGCTCGAAGTGCTGAAAGTCCACCTGTATCGCTGCAACCAGGATCGATTATGTCTAAGTGTACCTTATCTGTTTCTTTACGGATATTTGTTGTGTTGTTGTTACTGTTACCGTTGCTGTCCTCTTCAGAAACTCGAGGAAGTATCACTTTCAGATTATTTACTTTCTCTTCAGGTGTTGAGCTTTCCATAATCTCAGTTTTTGGTTCCAATTTCGATGGACTACACACTGGTACTTCCTTCAAACTATCACACCTTTCATCCACTTCTTTCGGCTCGGTTTTTACTTTGGTGATATCATAATCTGTGCTGTCAGGAACTGTTGGCCGATTAGGGCTTGTTTTTCGGACTGGATTACTGATATTGGAACCTGTGTTTGCGTTTGGAGTTTCAACCTTTTTCTGTTGTCGGCGCTGATCATCGTCAGCGTTCAGTTTCATCTTTAGGGCATCGATGACACCTGATCGCTGCCGTACACATGTGCGGATATGTTCTACAAATACCTGCATCTCAATGCATTTTCCACAGTTCTCACAAGTAATATAGCCATCTTCATCTTTGGCAACTATATCAGTGAACTTTACATTTGGACTGTTTAAGCTCTCGTGGCTGACACATTTGCGTTTAAACTCCAATAAAGTTGCAACAGTGGGGTTAGCACCTAGACCAAGCTTGTCCTCGCTGCTGAAGGGACGCTTCCGTCGTGCTCGTAACAGGATTTCTGGGGAATTATAAGAACGTAGAATTTGTTTCTTGTGATGTCCTGACATAATCATGTGGTTTGCTAAACCTTCCATATCATTGTAGGTCTCCTGGCAAACCTTACACTTAAAGATACACTCTTTTTCAAGATCTCGATCACAGTAAGAGGAGCATTTATGTGACCTGCGACCATGATCTGAACTGACAATTTTCGTATAGTGTTGAGTTTGCATCATATGCAAAGTCAACTCAGGAAGTGTCTTAAATGACTCGCCACACTGCATGCAACGCAGAATACGCCTGGTCTGTTCGGACTCCTGGTTTAGCCACATATCCTGACCTCGTACAAGTTTTGGGTACTCCATCAGACTAGCATCTTTGCTGCCAGGAGGTATGTGATGTGTCTCTTGAAGATGGATACTCAAGTCATACAGTGTGCTAAATACCTTCTGACAAGAGCACCTGTGTGTTGTGTATCGGCTGCTGCCGCTGCCACCTTCCGTGCAGCTGTCACTCGGTGTCTCCACCATTTGACTCATCAACGAATTGTTGCTGTTCACCTTCAGACTGGACCCTACATCTGTGTTGACATTGTTGCTATAGTCGGACAGATTGCTACTGATCAGGTGACTTGTGCTGAAGTGATTGACTGGAAGCTGACTGATAACTACTGGATCTTCGATGGATTTGTTCACTCGGATATTGGTACCATTTATGTGGAAATCACCGCCAAACCGTTGTTGGAGACTCTTCAAACTTGAAGACAAACCCCCACTGATGCCATTCGAGACTGAGAGGGGTGATGTGTGAGTTTTGGTTTTGGTTTTCTTTGACAAATCCAATGGTTCGTCGGAATTACTGCTAGAGCTGGCTGTCATGTGATGGTTTGTTGTTCGGGATGGAGTTGTATTTGATGTCATGGTGTTGGTGCTGCTGTTAGCGGTGTTGTTGATGATATGTGAATGAGCATTGTTGCTACGGTGATGGCTAGTGTGATGACTACCGGACGTGGTACTGTTGTTACTGCTATGGCTAACACTACTACCAAGTGACCGATATAGACCGTTGATGGGTTTGTACTGATCCCGGACACTTTGTCTCGATGTGGTCAGATTGTGTGAAGAATGGGAAATAGTCCGAGTGATAACTGACACCGGTATGGTTGCTGTAGCGGTGTGAGGTGGTAACGTTACTGATGACTGACCAGACAACGAATTGTCTGTAATGACTGAACTACGACGTAGTGGAGATGGTGGTGTCATGTCTCTGAGCGGTGATCCTTTTGTAGGGGTGCACACAGGTGGTGGTGGTGGCGGTGGCGGTGGAGTCAGTATTTTCGATTCCACTTTCACCTGACCTTTGGCTTGAGGGCTTGGTTGTTCTGGCGGAGATCCAAAGTCGGATTCATTGTCTGGTTGGCTTGACTGTGAATTAGAGTCCTGTTCATCATCCAGATCTTTGTCTCCATCACCTTCTACTGAGTCATTTGATTTCTGTTTCATGCTGTTATCTTCATCTGAAGCTGAAATTAAAAGAAAGAAAAAAAAAAAAAAAAGAAATTAGTCAGCATCTATAAAAAAAAAATCAGTTTAACATTTATAAAAAAAAAAAAGCAATATTAATAATCCAATAATATTTAAATATTTACAAGTGTGGAGTCTTGAGATCACTAATACAACCAAACATCAGATTGAATTAATTATAATATTTAGCTCTTGTTTCCATAGTTCAAATGCTACGGAAGCTGACACAACCTTTCATCCCTCTAAGGTCAATAAATTAAGCTCTATACACTGATGCCACCAGTGTAGTAATACACTTTGTCCAGGACATCTATGAATTGAAGTAAAGCTTGAAATTACCACCATATGTCCAGTATGCAATATCTATTCCCCCATCACCCTTTAGAATAACTAGCACTTATTTTCATTGAATCAGAAGTGATATACAGTTAAGTTGGCTTTGTCAAAGTGTGAACTTAGTTAACATATTCAGATTATTGGGTTTGACCTAATTATCTAAGTTGGTGGGGAGCTGGCAGGATTGATAGTATGCCAAGCAAAATGCTTTGCAGCGTTATGTCTGTCTTTATGTTCTGGGTTCAAATTCCACTGAAGTTGACTTCGCTTTTCATCCTCTCAGGGTCGATAAAATAAGTACCAGCTGAACACTGGGGTCAATGTAATCAACTTAAGCATTCTTGCATATGAGTATGAAAATGAAAAACTGCACCTTTGAGCTAAGCGATGTTGAGCCAGTGTGGCAGAGTAGGCTCATCAAACCCAGGCTCAAATTCACAGCCTCCACATCAGCCTGTCGATAATAGAAAGAACAGGCTGAAGCCTTCATCCTGCAGTGGACTCAACATGGGCAATCTAATCTAATCTAAAGTGGCAAATTAGAAGAATCATTAGAGCATGGGACATAATGCTATGTGGTATTTATTTCAGCTTGCTGTGCTCTGAGTTCAGTGGAGGCGCAATAGCCCAGTGATTAGGGCAGCGGACTCGTGGTCATAGGATCGCGGTTTCGATTCCCAGACCGGGCGTTGTGAGTGTTTATTGAGTGAAAACATCTAAAGCTCCACGAGGCTCCGGCAGGAGATGGTGGTGAACCCTGCTGTACTCTTCCACCGTAACTTTCTCTCACTCTTACTTCCTGTTTCTGTTGTGCCTGTAATTCAAAGGGTCAGCCTTGTCACACTGTGTCATGCTGAATATCCTTGAGAACTACGTTTAGGGTACACGTGTCTGTGGAGTGCTCAGCCACTTGCACATTAATTTCATGAGCAGGCAGTTCAGTTGATTGGATCAACTGGAACCCTCGACGTCATAACCGACGGAGTGCTCTGAGTTCAAACCCTGTCAAGGTCAACTTTACCTTTTATCTTTTAGGGGTAATAAAAAAAAAATACTAATCCAAAGTAGCAAGATTTGTGGAACTATGAGAACATCAAACCAAATATCTTGTAGATTTTGTTCCGACTCTTCATGTTTTGAGTTTAGATCTCACCATGACCTACTGGGGTGGTATATTTAACCCTTTCCTTGGTTTAACACCACCACCACCTGACACTTTGAAAGCCTTTGGTAGAATCTATTTTGTTGCAAGCATTTGGACCCGGTAACGTTTTTGAGGATACCTCCCTCCCATCAGTCTTGGAGGTCTTGTAATGAACCAAAAGCACTACCTTATTACCTGACTGAAAGATAAAAACCCAAGGAAAAAGAAAAGCAAAATACCAAATAAAGAAAGACTTATTAACAGCTAATGATATAATATGCATATAAGCTTATGATATAATTATGATTACAAATTTTGGCTCAAGGCCAGCAATTTCACAGGAGTGGGTAGGTTGATTACATTAATTTCAATACTCAACTGATACTTACTTTACCAACTCTGAAAGGATGAAAGGTAAAGTTGATCTCAGCGGAATTTGAATTTGGAACGTGAAGGACAAAATGCCAAGAAGCATTTTGTCCAACATGCTAACAATTCTGCCAGCTGGTCTGGCTTGCAGATTATGATATGATATAATAATAACAATTACGATATAATAAAATGGACCAATTTCAGACAGACGAAAGAACAACAGGTCCACTGATGTTGTTCTTTAGCAACGAAAAGTTATATAGTTAAATTTCTGTCAATGGACCCTGTTATCCCGTGTGTGTGTTTGTGTGTGTGAGACCCAGCGTTTGACAATGTGTGTTCATTTGTAGATGTCCTGTAACACAGCAGTTCAGCAAATGAGATCAATAGCATAAGTACCAGACAAAAAAGAAAAGTAGTGGGGTTAATTTGTTTGGCTAGATCCAGCAAGGTCACAATACTCTGACTGAAACCAAATTTAAAGATGAAAGATCCTAGGCTTGAACTCTGCACTCTGAAACACTAACCAAATGTGTAAACTAATACAGCATGTGGAAGCATATTTTCTCCTATACATTTTAGAGCCCTCCACATCTGCGTATATCTTTCTCTCTCATATTCAGATGAGTGCATAAGCCATTTAGATGTATGTAGTAGCGTCAATGTGGTCAAGATCACAGCATAGATCATGGTACTGGAAATATAAAAATATCATCATCATAGGATACAAAAGCATTGAGTTGAAGACTAATCGCTAAATACTCTCTTTACTCTCATTTACTTGTTTCAGTCATTTCACCGTGGCCATGCTGGAGCACCGCCTTTACAGTCGAGCAAATTGACACCAGGACTTATTCTTTGTAAGCTCAGTACTTATTCTATCGGTCTCATTTGCCGAACCGTTAAGTTATGGGGACGTAAACACACCAGCACCGGTTGTCAAGCGATGGTGGGGGGACAAACACACACACAAACACACACACACACACATACATATATATATATATATATATATATACATACATACATACATATATATATATACGATGGGCTTCTTTCAGTTTCCGTCTACCAAATCCACTCACAAGGCTTTGGTCAGCCCGAGGCTATAGTAGAAGACACTTGCCCAAGGTGCCACGCAGTGGGACTGAACCCGGAACCATGTGGTTTGTAAGCAAGCTACTTACCACACAGCCACTCCTACGCCTATGGGTGAATCCTATACAGAATTTTTTTTTTTTTTCTGAAGAAGAAAAAACTGACTGCTATGGATTTGTCTCTTCTCTAGCATGGCAATTAAACGTCATCATCACCTTTATAATTTAACATCCATTTTCCATGCTGGCATGGGTTAGATGGACAGGAACCGTCTAGGCTTCAGTTGTTTGTTTTGTCATGGTTTCTAAGGCTGGATGCCCTTCTTAACACTAACCACTTTACAGAGTGTGCTGGGTGCTTCTAACGCAGCCACTGATAGATGCATTTTATGTGGCATCAGCTTGATCTAATGAGTACATGTAATTATGTGTTTATGGATGTATATGTATTTGTGTGTGTGTGTGTGTGTGTGTGTGCATGAAAAAATGTATTTTTGGTTAATATTATTATTAGTATTCAAATAATGAAGGCAGCAAGCTAGCCGAATCGACAGCATGCCTGATAAAATGCTTAGAAGTATCTCTTCTGACTTTATGTTGAGTTCAAATTCCGCTGAGGTCAACTTTATCTTTCATCCTTTCCAGGGTTTATAAAATAAGTACCAATTGAGTACTACACTCTCTGAGTGGTTGGCGTTAGGAAGAGCATCCAGATGTAGAAACTCTGCCAAATCAGATTGGAGCCTGGTGTAGCCATCTGGTTCGCCAGTCCTCAATCAAATCGTCCAACCCATGCTAGCATGGAAAGTGGACGTTAAACGATGATGATGATGATGAGTACTGGGGTCAATATACTCAACTCATCCACTCCTGCCAAAATTTCAAGCCTTGTACTTTATTGTAGAAAGGATTATTACTGTTTTGTCACTGAAGATTGAGTTTATAGTTTCACTTTCACCTCATTTCAGATAATAAATTCCAAATAATCTTCAGATCTTCCTTTGACAACAGGTAGGCATTAAAACACACACACACTTGTTTATTGTTGAAATCAGAAACATTATGTGAGATGTCATCTGTATCAAACAACTTAGATATATATATATATATATATGTGTATATATCTATCATGGACTCTCCTGTTGTTAGACGACAGATGATTTGTTTGTAGTGATCAAATGTTTGTGTACACATAAGCTCAATCCCTCCATCAAATCAACATTTCCTGTACAGATGCACCATGTGCCACATGTCAGATGATGAAATGATCGCAGAGCAACATAAAATGAAGTGTTTTGCTTAAGAACACAACACCCCGTCTGGGAATCGAACCCACGATCTTGCAATCATGAGTGCAACACCCTAACCACTAAGCTATGTGCCTTCGCCATATATATATATATATATATATATATATATATATATACTGTAAATCCTTGAGTATAATACGCAGGAGGTTTTTAGGGGGTTGTACCTCTAAATCTTGTGTATAATACGCACCCCTTCTCTAACTTGAGTCAATGAGGTCTATATAAAGTCCTTGGTTTGTAAATGTATATACGGTAACGTCCTTTATTATTATTGTATACATAACATAATGCAAATGTGTAGCTTTTTTGTGCACTTTGTTTGCAGAAAATAAAGAAATAACAGTAATAACTTCAGTGAAAAATAAATATTAATTAAAATGCCTTTACATATTTATCACTGAGAAAATTTTGCTTAGAAAATATTTTTCATTTCTAACCTCGTATATAGTACACACTAGAAATTTTGACCTTTAAATTTTGGGAAAAAATGTACGGATTATACTCGAGGATTTACAGTATATATATATATATATATATATATATAAATAAAAATTCTGTAGTCAAATAGGGCTAACATACTTAGCCCTTTAGCATTGATTACTTTGTCAAATGTAGTACTCATTCATTCATATTGTTTTGTATTTATCATAGATCTTGTAGCTTTAAGATTTTGATGATGTGATTGTTTACTTTGAGAATGAGATCATAGGTTAAGTGTGAGAAGCCAGATCTAACCAGTTTGAACATAAAACAGGTAGAATATTTGGACTGGATATGGCTTGTTTAAATGCTAAAGAGTTAATGTAGTGATCCCTAAGAAATTTTTAATCAGTTAAAATTACATATGCAATGAAGAGAAAAAACTATTAGTGCTGTTATTGTTACGAAAAGCAAGTTAACACCCTCCAGAATCCAAGTTGATTAAACATTAAATGAGGACATGTGGTGTGTGTATGTGAAATAAAAGAATATTTTAGTAATTCTCATCATTTTTATTTATGCCTACTTTTGAATGCTTACATGGGCTGGATGGTTCTTCCCTAACACACCATCTCACCCTTTATCTTCATGTCTTCCTGGGTCTTTCACTTCCACACTGATCCTTTTTATTGACCTTCTTTACACTCCTTTACCTAGCTGTCACCCTTCATATGCATCACATGTCCATACCAGTACCACAAACTTCTCTCTGAGATGCTACATCACATTCCTCTGATAGCCAGTCTTTTCTTTTCAGCTTATCTAAAATGTGTTGTTTATACATACAAGAGTGGAGGCGCAATGGCCCAGTGGTTAGGGCAGCGGACTCGCGGTCACAGGATCACAGTTTCGATTCCCAGACCGGGTGTTGTGAGTGTTTATTGAGCGAAAACACCTAAAAGCTCCACGAGGCTCCGGCAGGGGATGGTGGCGAACCCTGCTGTACTCTTTCACCACAACTTTCTCTCACTCTTACTTCCTGTTTCTATTGTGCCTGTAATTCAAAGGGTCAGCCATGTCACACTGTATCACGTTGAATATCCCTGAGAACAATGTTAAGGGTACACGTGTCTGTGGAGTGCTCGGCCACTTGCACGTTAATTTCACGAGCAGGCTGTTCCGTTGATCAGATCAGCTGGAACCCTCGACGTCGCAAGCAACGGAGTGCCAACATCAATACATACAAGCATTGCATATCTGCCACATTTACTGCTCATGTTTCACAACCATGCAGTGTTACACTTCATACTCAAACATTACACTATTTTCCATTCACTGGGAAAGAAAATCCCTTTGATGCCAACAGAGGCAATAGCTCCCTGAATGTTTCTATCTTTGTTCTTATTGAGGTTGTTCTGCTCTTAAAGTACCTGCCTTCACTGCTAATTAGAAGTAATAGAAGATCAGTAATTTTTAGGGACCCTTCTGAGTATATCATCATTACCATTTACCATCCATTCTCCATGCTGGTATATAAATAATGGTTACCTCTCTGATGGCAACAGAATCATAGCTTCTTTTCTGATAGCTAAAACTTTTGTATTTGCTATGTTTACTTTCAAACCTCTTTAATTCTGGGCTTTGTTCCTATTTTTGGAATATCTTCAATTCAATGACATAATCAACTATGAGAATGAGTCATCAGTATATAACAGTTACCATGGACAGACAATCTTAAATTCTTCTGTTATGTCCTGGAGGACCACAATAAACAGGAGTAGGCTGAGATTTGAGCAGTGATGGATAACTACTTGCTCACTAAAATCCTCACTTCTTACTAGCTTGCTGACCATATCTCTGTACATGGCTTGCCCAATAGACAGGACCAGAGCAGCCTTCACCATTCTCAAGAACATCTGGACTTCCAGAGAAATGACCATAACAACTAAATTGTGTATTTTGAATTCTAATGTGAACTCTGTCCTTTTCTGTGGATCAGAGACATGGAGAAGGACTGAAAGGACTTTACAGAAGATACAGACCTTCATCAATAACTGACTGAGGTGTATTCTTCAAATTAGATGGCCATATAAAATAAGAAATGTAGAACTGTAACAAAGGAGCAGGCAGGTGATAGTGGAAGAACAGATCTTGAAGATGCAAGCAGGGATGGGTAGGTCAAACATTAAGGAAACCAACATCTTGCATTAAGCATTAGACCCTAGTGGAAGAGAGGGATGCCCTAAAAATAACTGAAGGTAGGATACTGAGGTAGAGCTGAAAAAGCAGGGATCCAGCTGGAGAAAAGCAGAAGAGACAGCTCAGAGTTGAGAACAAGGGAAAAAAAGTCACTGATAGCCTTTGTCCCAGTGAGAGCAATGGGCTTGAAATAAGTAATCTAAGAATCATCATCATCATCATTTAATGTCTGTTTTCCATGCCAGCATGGGCTGGATGGTTTGACTGAAAACTAATAAGCTGGGGAGCTGCATCCTGCCTAACGCCAGCCACTCCGAGAGTGTAGTGGGTGCTTTTACGTGCCACCGGCACGAGGGCCAGTCAGGCAGTACTGGCAACGGCCATGCTCAAATGGTATTTTTTTACGTGCTAACTGCACAGGGGCCAGTCCAGCGGCACTGGCAATGACCTCGCTCAAATGTTGTTTTTCACGTGCCAGTAAGGCAACGCTGGTAACGGTCATGCTCGAATGGTGCGTTTTACATGCCACCGGCACAGGAACCAGTCAGCGGCCCTGGCAACGATCACACTCGGATGGTGCTCTTAGCGTTCCACTAGCATGGATGCCAGTCAGGTGGTGCTGCCATCGGCCACGTCAGCGAATTTGATTTCGATTTCACTTGCCTCAACAGGTCTTTGCAAGCAGAGTTTAGTGTCGCTATCCTAATAATAATAATGATGATGATGATAATCCTTTCTATTATAGGCACAAGGCCAAAAATTTTGTGGGAAGTGGGTTAGTCAATTATATTGACCCCAGTGCTCAACTGGTACTTGTTTTATTGATCGCAAATGGATGAGAGGTAATGTCAGCCTTGGCAGAATTTGAACTCTGAACATAAAGATGCTTAGTGAAATGCCGCTAAGCATTTTGTCCTGCATGCTAATAATTCCACCAGCTCACCACCTTAATCATAATAAATAAACAAGGGATTTTTTTTTGTTTTCATTATTGCTGTTGTCGTAACAAATATTTGATGGATTTCCTTTCTAAATATTGTAGAGTTTACAGAGGCAGAGAGAGAGAGAGAAAAAGAGGGGTAATGTGGAGGTGAGAGACATAGTGGACACGTAAAAGTTTGGGGGTGGGGGGGGGTGAAAGGAAAGAAGGATGTAAGAAGAGAAAGAAAGAAAGACAAGATTACAAGAGCAATCTGCTCTTGGAAAGGAAGCAGATAATTCTAAACAAAGTATGTATGTATCTGCAAATAACAGCTTGTGTATGTGTGTATGTATGCAAGTATATATATATATATATATATATATATATATATATATATATATATATATATATATGTAATGAACCTATGTGTGTATGTGTATTGACAAGTAGCCATGACCTTTCAAATAGGTATGAAGCCCACATTTAATGTGGATAGGAAAACGAGGTGTAACATTCATGCCTGGGCTGAACTTAATTGTTTTAGGGATGGAGAGCAGAGAACTGTGCGTGTATGTGTGTGTCTATGTGGTGATTACATTCATTCATATATATATCCATGTGATTGTTTACAACGAAACACTATGTGTGTTTGCGTGTCCAGCACGCACACACACACACACACACACACTCACACACATATATATATATATATATATACACATGTAGAGGTACACATGCGAAAAGGAGGTTGAGTGAGGTGTGAGGTACAAGTGAACCTATGTACTCGAGGGAAAGAAAGTGTGATGT
>NC_142933.1:69498725-69513725 GCF_046866305.1 Octopus bimaculoides
TGGAAACTGAAAGAAGCCCATTTTATATATGTGTATATCTGTGTGTCTGTCCTTGTCCATTCTACCTGACAACTGATGTTGGTTTGTTTACATCCCTGTGCCTTCAGCAAAAAAGATGATTAGAACAAGTACCAGGCTTAAAAAAATAGAATAAGTACTGTGCCCCAGCATGGCCACAGTCAAATGACTGAAACAAGTAAAAGATAGTGATATCATATTAGTGCAAACTCGAACATTCAATTCTATCGTACCTCTTCACATCCCCAATTGCAAAAAGACTTTAAAAGGGCAGAATCAGCCCCTTGTGGATTTGAACTATTTATGTGTGTATGTTTTTGTGTCTGTGTTTCTCTCCACCTACCATCGCTTGACAACTGATGTTGGTTTGTTTACATCCCCATAAGTTAGCGGTGCAGTAAAAGAGACCAATAGACTAAGTACTGGGGGGAGGGGGTCGATTTCTTCAACTAAAATACCACCTTCAAGGTGGTGCTCGAGCATGGCCGCAGTCAAATGACTGAAACAAGTAAAAGAATAAAAGAATATATACCATCATCATCATTTAACATCCATTTTCCATGCTGACATCAATGTGCGTGTGTGTGTGTGTAAAAAACATGGATTAGAAGCATGTCCTGTCATACTGTTATTGTATCCCTGATACAGATTATTAATCATACAGTGAAGCAGTGTGTTAATGATCAAGTTGTTGAAGTATGAAGAACAGCTTGGATGCCAATATATATTATTATTTTTATCATTATTATTATCGTGGAGGCGCAATGGCCAAGTGGTTAGGGCAGCGGACTCGCCTATGACCGCGAGTCATAGGATCGCAGTTTCAATTCCCAGACCGGGCGTTGTGAGTGTTTATTGAGCGAAAACATCTAATGCTCCACGAGGCTCCGGCAGTGGATGGTGGCGAACCCTGCTGTACTCTTTCACCACAACTTTCTCTCACTCTTTCTTCCTGTTTCTTCTGTTGTACCTGTATTTCAAAGGGCCAGCCTTGTCACACTGTCACGCTGAATATCCCCGAGAACTATGTTAAGGGTACACATGTTTGTGGAGTGTTCAGCCACTTGCACGTTAATTTCACGAGCAGGCTGTTCCGTTGATTGGATCAACTAGAACCCTCGACGTCGTAAGCGACGGAGTGCCAACAACAATTATTACTATCATTAAGGTGGCATGCTGGCAGAATCATTAGCACACCCAACAAAATGCTTTGCTGTATTTCGTCTGTCTACATGTTCTGAGTTCAAATTCCGCTGAGGTCGACTTTACCTTGCATCTTTTTGGGGTCGATAAATTAAGTACTAGTTGAGTACTGAGGTTGATGTAATCGACTACCCCCTCCCCCAAATTTCTGGCCTTGTGCCTATAGTAGGAAGGCTTATTATTGTTAGCAGCAAGCTGGCAGAATTCTTAGCACAGCAGATAAAATGCTTAACGCCATTTCATCTGTCTTTATGTTCTGAGTTCAAATTCCGCCGAGGTTGACTTCCTTGCCTTTCATCCTTTCGGTGTTGGTGAAATAAGTAGCAGTTATGCACTGGAGTTAATGTAATCAACTAGTTCTCCTCCCCCAAATTTCAGGCCTTGTGCCTTTAGTAGAAAGGATTATTATTATTATTATTATTATTATTATTGGTGGTGAACTGGCAGAATCGTTAGCACAGAGGTAAAAATACTTAGCAGTATTTCATGTCTTTTATGTTCTGACTTCAAATTCTGC
The DNA here is from genome assembly GCF_046866305.1 of Octopus bimaculoides. Taxonomy (NCBI): domain Eukaryota; kingdom Metazoa; phylum Mollusca; class Cephalopoda; order Octopoda; family Octopodidae; genus Octopus; species Octopus bimaculoides. The sequence continues at coordinate 69,500,464 of NC_142933.1, forward strand.
TGAGGTTGACTTTGACCTCTGTCATTTCGGGGTCAATAAACTAAGTACCAGTTTAGCACTGGGTTCGATGTAATCGACTAACTCCGTCCTCCAAATTTCAGGCCTTGGGCCTATACAAGTAATTATCATTATTTCAAATTTTAAGGCAGCGACCTGGCAGAATTGTTACTGTGCTGGGTAAAATGCTTATTGACATTTGGTCTACCAAAATTTGGCACTTGTGTCAGTGTTCAGTGTACAAATGCCTGACCACATAATTACATCTCAGTATTGTGTGTGTGTGTTGGCACTCCGTCGCTTACGACGTCGAGGGTTCCAGTTGATCCGATCAACGGAACAGCCTGCTCGTGAAATTAACGTGCAAGTGGCTGAGCACTCCACAGACAGGTGTACCCTTAACGTAGTTCTCTGGGATATTCAGCATGACACAGAGTGTGACAAGGCTGACCCTTTGAATTATAGGCACAACAGAAACAGGAAGTAAGAGTGAGAGAAAGTTGTGGTGAAAGAGTACAGCAGGGTTCGCCACCATCCCCTGCCAGAGCCTCGTGGAGCTTTAGGTGCTTTCGCTCAATAAACACTCGCACCGCCCGGTCTGGGAATCGAAACCGTGATCCTATGACCGCGAGTCCGCTGCCCTAACCACTGGGCCATTGCGCCTCCACGACATCTCAGTATTACGAACTAACAAAACACTTGTCAATTAAACTGTGCTCCACCTTCTTACAGCAGTGGGGCATATATTTACACATCATACTCACTTGCTACTCAAAACGATTATGTCTTAATAGAACAACTTTAAGTTGTCTTAGCCATGGATGATCAGTTTATCTTCTATCTTTTACTTGTTTCAGAGATTGGGTTGTGGCCATGCTGGGGCATCACGTTGAAGTATTTAGTCAAAGAAGCTGATTCCGGTGCTAAATTTTAAGCCCCATATGTATTCCGTTGGTCTTTGTTGTCAAACTGCTAAGTTATGAGGATGTAAACAAACCACCATCAGTTGTCAAATATACTGAGGAACAGACATAGACACACATGATGGGCTTCCATACAGTTTCCATCAACCATATTCACTCACATGGCATTGGTTAGCCTGGAGCTATAGCGGAAGACTCTTGCCCGAGGTGCTGCATGGTGGGATTGATCCCAAAACCACATGACTACAAAGCAAGTTTTTTACTGCCATGCCTGCACCTGATTAATTTAATCTTTACAATATATTTATATTCCACCCTACATTACATTTGCTTTTATCTCTAGGTGCAGGCATGGCTGTGTGGTAAGAAGTTTGCTTCCCAACCACCTGGTTCTGGGTTCAGTCCCATGCATGGCAACTTGGGCAAGTGTCTTCTACTCTAGCCACTGACCAAAGCCTTGTGAATGGATTTTGTAGACAGAAACTGAAAGAAGCCCGTTGTATGTATATATATATATATATATATATATATATATATATCTGTGTGTGTATCTTTGCGTCTGTGTTTGTTCCCCAACCATCACTGCTTGACAACTGGTCTTGGCGTGTGTGTGTCTCTGTAACTTAGTGGTTCAGCAAAAGAGAATGATAGAATAAGTACCAGGCTTTAAAAAAATAAGTCCTAGGGTTGATTGGCTCGATTAAAATCTTACAAGATGGTGCTCCAGCATGGCTGCAGTCAAATGATTGAAACAAGTAAAAGAATAAAAGAAAAGAGTATGTGTGTGTGTTTATAAGCCTGTGTTTGTCTCCCACCACTGTTTAACAACCAGTGTTGGTGTGTTTACGTTTCCATAACTTAGAGGTTCAACAAAAGAAATCGATACAATAAGTACCAGGCTTTAAAAAGAAAATAATAGGGTTATTTCAATTGACTAAAAAAACTCTCCAAGATGGTGCCCAGCATGGCTACAGTCTAATGGTTGAAACAAGTAAAAGATAAAAGATCAAACAACAGCATTAACAAATAACATGTGGTGGTCAATAAGGGAGCTTCTCTGTGGTGGATCGCCCTGCTAGAAAAAGCAGTCAAAGCTCCCTCAAATCACACCCTAAAGTCTTAACAATGGAAGTACACATGGAAAATAAAACATCTGATGATGAGTCACTCAGTTGAAGCTGAGTTGGGGCTAAGCAATACCAGCATGAAACGTGGTCCTTTCACTTTTTGGAAATAGCAGCCAAATCTCCCTCAAACCACACCATACCATTTTAGAAACGAGTGTGGGGGTATGGGAGCAAACAGGAGAAAGTAAACCTGATATGATTGTATCTTATACATAGACGAGATGGTCATGGCTAGAAAGCCTTTGATCATGGGTCAGTGTCAGTCAGGGTTGACCTGAAGTTGCAGTATATATATAAAAGATTTATCTTTTATTTGTTTCAGTAATTTGAGCTGCGGCCAAGCTGGGGCACCACCTCGAAGGATTCAGTGGAGCACATCGGCCCTAGTACTTATTTTTAAATTCTGATACTTATACTATCAGTCTCTTTGGCTGAACCTCTAACTAACGGGGACATAAACAAACCAGCACCGATTGTCAAGCGGTATTGGAGAGCAAAGCAGATTGAACTAAGACGCACGGACTCTCTCTCTCTCTCTCTTTCACCCCACCCACACACACACAGTTTCCGTCCACCAAATTCACTCACAAGGCAGGATTATAATAGAAAAAAAAAAAAAGACACTTGCCCAAGATATCGCACAATGAGACTGAAAGTGAAACCACGTGGTTCTTAGACACACAGCCATGTAGAATTTTAAAATATATGTATAGGGGATCAGAGGAAACTAGTGATAGTCTATGTTGGTAAACATTCAGTTGATAAAACCCGTAAGAAAAATATACATTTTAATACTTGTAAAGTGTTTATCGAAAGCACGCACACAGCGATAGCTTTGGATGAGTCATTAAAACTTTTGAACGTAAATAAACACATGTAAAACAAAATTGTTTGCGTGTAACCACTCACACACATCTTTACGTTGAGCGAACGAGGGGGGAGGTCTTCACTATCAACGTTCAACCTCCAGCTTCAATAAAAACAGAAAAGAAAAGCAAGTTGGGGAGACACATGAGAATATAATACTTTGATATATAAACTAAGTTACGGGATCGTAAACAAACCAGCACCGACTGTCCATGCGGTGTGGGCGGTGAGGACACATACAAAAACACTTACACACATCGATTTTCTGGATCGATTGTTTCTACAGCCTTTTACCGGACATTGGTCAACGCATTCTACATTACATACTAAATTTACTTACATAATTAAATGAAATACAGCTACCTGTATATTAGTGTAAATGATACAAGTTGATTAATACTGAACTGTGCAAGGTACTACCTAGTTTGTAAAAGATACCAGTAAATTAGTCCGGTGCCCACGGGAATTTGAAGTTTCTGGTCGTAGATTAGTGCAGATTAGCGGATTACAAGAGGTTCCGGACATCAGTATCAAGAAAATCGGTGTCGAGATATATATATATATATATATATATATATATATATATATATATATATAGTTGTATTTGGGGATGGTCATATTGCCAGTAAAGCCAATAAAAACACACGCACTGTATATTTGGTGTTAATTTGCTTCAGCTTTATATTACATTACATTAATCCTATTTCGGCCAGAGTTCTTTCGTCACACTTCTGTGACCTCATCAGTGGTCCTTTGCTTTTTTTTCTTTCTTATATATATATATATATATATATATATATATATCGTTTGTAAAGAAAACAAATCCGAAAGAAGAAGCATAATCTAAAACATTAGGACAGTAATGAATTTTTTAGGAAGTTAAATGGTGATAGTGATCGCAGTGGTCACTCTACGGCCGGCCATGACTTTTAAAACCCTAAAATGTATGTGTGTGTGTGTGTGTAGACGTCTATGTATTTGTTTCGCAAGATTCCTGGTGTGAAATCGTGTCTTGGAGCAGACATTGTTATTTCGGTACGGTCATATTTTTGCCATGGTGCGTGTGGTTAATTGGCAAAAATATGACCATCCCCAGTTATAACAACACACACACAATGTATAAACCCCTTAACCCCTCACTGAGCGGGTTGATCATTACTGGAACACGTTTTGGTCACAGGTAGGGCTGACTTAACGGCTTTGTAACCGTCGCTCCTTACCTTCCGGGCAAAGCATTGCACTGGGGCCGCTGCATACACCGTCACAGCATACATTAAGCCCCAGAGCCACGGGGCCCCCGTGCAACTTGCTTTGTGTGGCCATGCCTTCACACAGCAATTGTCGTAAGTGTGGTAAATAGACCACGGGGCTAAGAACTACAACACTGGTTTGAAAGTATTTCTATGAGCATACCTTTTTTTTTTTTTTTTAATTAATGATTGTTACACATACGTAAAATATTTTGGACGATACTGAATCGAAACAAAAACATGCTTAGAGACTAAGTGGGGGTAGGACATGTTCGAACCTGCGACAGGTTTTATCTCTTAAATCACCGTTAAGCAAATTGTGAGTGAATGGGTGTGTGTGTGTGTGTACGAATGTATGTATGGGCAAGTATTGAAGTTATGTTACGTGTTATGACAGTGTGTGCCAAACAAAAACACACACAGACAAAGCAGGGGGACGTTACATGTTACCGGCAGATGATAACAGTAAAAAATATCGTTGGTAAATAAACGTGAACTATGGAAAAAGAAAGAAAAAAAAGGGAAGCAAAATTTGAATGAGCGTGGAATATAAAGATCATGAATTACTTCCCTTGTTATGATGTACGAGGATTCCGGCCAGATTTACACGAGTGCATGCGTTACGTTTACGCTACTATATATATATATGTGTGTGTGTGTGTGTGTGTGTGTGTGTGTGTGTGTGTATATATATATATATACATATATATATGTATGTGTGTTTTCTGTACTTGTTTTCTGTATTTTGTCTACGTTTTGTTTGCAATGTCCTGTACCCAGATATGTATCTATATATACAGGTAGATGTAAGTATGTACATACATGTACGTATATATGCACATACTCATTTATTATTTGTATTATATATATGTGTGTGTGTTGTAAAATAATGTGCCTTTAACATTAAAATGCATATTTTACATACAAGTATGTGTTGTATAGGCATTACAAAATACACACACATACGTGCGCCCACACGCAAAAATGTTTGCACATATACGCATAGATGTGTGTATATGTATATATATATATATATATATATATATTATATATAAAAAAATATGCATGTATATATCTATCTATATATATATATATATATATATATATATATCTTTATATATAAAAAATATGCATGTGTATATAATATGTATATATATATACACACACACATAGACGTATATATATATATATATATATATATACACGTATGTTTGTAAAAATATTTATACATACACATTTACGGGCACATTTACATGTACATGTACATATAGTTATGTATATACATGTATATAAGCGTGTATATCTTATGTATACATAGCTATATATATATAGCTATGTATACATAAGATATACGCGCTTATATATATATATATATATATATATATATATATATATATATATATACACACACACACACACACACACACACACACACACACACACACACACACACATGAATATACGTTCTATGTATGAAAACACATATGTAAGTATATAGCGTATACGTTATACATATAGATACACACAAACATGTATATACATACAGAGATTGATAGTTTGATATTTTATAACAGTATTAGTAGATATAAATATACAGTATACATATATATATAATGCACACGCACATAGATAATCTCACATAATATACGAAATATTTACAAACATAAACAAAACAAATAAAAAACGATGCTAATGATGATTACCGTTTAGTATTATAAAGCAGTAGAGGTGATACTTGTAATATAAACAGTGTTAATAGTAGCAAGTAATGTTGCTTATTGTTGTTATTTCTGTCTCCGTTTAAATCTTACTCCAATGCCGTAGTAATAATAATTGGTTAATGCCGAGATTGCCCATGCAAACAGTACGGAAACGGGAACCCTGTTTTTCCCATCCTTTTTCTCTCTCTTTCTCTCCCCCTCTCTCTCTCTCTCCCCGTATGAAAAGGGAGTTCCGCGGCCTACTGATATTTTTTTTTTCTTCCTTCTGTCAGTCTTGGTCCACCGCTGACAACACCACCACCAACGCCGCCTCCGCTACCGCCACCACCACTGCGCTATCACGAGGTGGTGGTTGTGGGAGAGATTTCTATGGTGGTGGTGGTGGTGTTTGTGACTAGAAAACTCCGCGTCCTCCTCCTCCTCTACGGGACTGCTAATGATTGTTATAGATATATTGTGAAGGCCGTGCGTTATGGGTTGTCTTTTTGTTTTCTTCTTGTTTTTGAGTGGCGAGGGCTTAAGGTTGTTGCTGGACCTTATTATACATTTACATATAACATTGTGCACACAGACAAGCACACAGTTCTCTTTTCCATCATCTCTCTCTCTTTATCTCTCTCTTTAACACGTTCTCTTGTCTGTCTCTGTCTTCCTGTGACATACACACATGTACAGATCGGGATGCGAGAGAAAGAGAGAGAGAGAGATAGAGAAGAATATATAGGTAAGGTAAATAACCTGCAAGACGAAAGCTGTAAGCAAAAATGATAGAAAGAAGGGAGAAACGGTGAGGATGAGAGAAAGAAAGAGACAAGAGGGAACCGAGAAGGGACTGTAAAAAAATACCAAATGGTAACAATGTGTGGGGGGGGGGGTGAGATATAGAGATAGTGAGAGAGAGATCTAACTATATATCTATATATACACACATCTCTCTCTCTCTCTCTCTCTATCTATCTATCAGTCTATCTATCTGCCTGCCTATCTATCTATCTATCAGTCTATCTATCTATCTATCTGGTCCATCTATCTATCTACCTGTGTGCACACACGCCTCAGACACACACCTCACACACACGGATGAGTGTGTGTGAGGTGTGCACTGTCAATCATTGTCAAAGTCTGTGGGCGTTGTGTCAATCAGTCTCGCGCGCGCGCACATCGTGTATGCATTTGTGTGTGTGTGTGCGTGTGTGTATGCTTGTGTGCGTGTGCGCGCGAGTACTCTAACTGCAGCATATATATATATATAAATATATATATATATATATATATATATATATATAAAAACTCACAACTCGCATTTCGTAACGCCGCCGCCGCCACTATTTTTTTTTATATCTTCCTCTTACTGCAGCTACTACTACTACTACTACTACTACTACTATTATTATTACTATCACCACTACCATTTACCCACCCTCCCATGAAAGGCAGTGAGGGGAGCTGATTGCAGCCTCTCCCCACCGCCACCACCACCACTACTCTATTAAACACACAGTGACCCCCCCCCCCCCCCAGCTCCCTTCACTACCTTAACAGCGGCACCCTCCCACCACACACACACACATCCCCCCAACAACTCTCTTTCACCCTGCATCACCCTCCCCCCTCCCCCTCCCCCACCTCTGTAATTTCCTAAAGATAAGGATTGATAAATCACTTGCCATCTTCCATCCACAGATAATCAATCATTGCTTACAGCCTGGCAGCAATGGAGTGAGTGAGGTGCGGGGCAGGGTGGTTGGGGGGTCGGGGGGTAGAGCGTCAGTGGTCGTAGTGGGGTGGGGGTGGGAGTAGTGGTGATAACTAGTAGTAGTGGTGGTACTGGCTTTGATAGTCATCATGGTCATGGCGATAATAGTAGCAGTAGTAATGGTGGTGGTAGTGGTCGTTGTGGTACTGGCATTGATAGTGGTCAGTGTTGTGGTGGTAGTAGTCGTGGTACTGGCCTTAGAGGTGGCCATGGTGGAAAAAGCCTCAGTAGTGGCCTTTATAGTGGTCATTGTGTGTAATATATATATATATATATATATATATATAGGCGTAGGAGTGGCTGTGTGGTAAGTAGCTTGCTTACCAACCACATGGTTCCGGGTTCAGTCCCACTGCATAACACCTTGGGCAAGAGTCTTCTACTATAGCCTCGGGACGACCAAAGCCTTGTGAGTGGATTTGGTAGACGGAAACTGAAAGAAGCCCGTCGTATATATATATGTATATATATATATATATGTATGTGTGTCTGTGTTTGTCCCCCTTGCATCGCTTGACAACCGATGCTGGTGTGTGTACGTCCCCGTAACTTAGCGGTTCGGCAAAAGAGATTGATAGAATAAGTACTAGGCTTCCAAAGAATAAGTCCTGGGGTCGATTTGCTCGACTAAAGGCGGTGCTCCAGCATGGCCGCAATCAAATGACTGAAACAAGTAAAAGAGTAAAAGAATATATATATATATATATATATACAGGTGCAGGCGTGGTTGTGTGGTTAGAAGCTTGCTTCCAACCTCATGGTTCAGTGTTCAGTCCCACTGTGTGGAACCTTGCGTATGTCTTTTACTACATATATCTGTGGGTCTTGTTTATCCTCCCTACCACAATTTAATGACCAGTGTTGGTGTGTTTTATGTCCCCATAACTTAGCTGTTCGGCAAAAGTAACCAATAGAATAAGTACCTGACTTTTAAAAAGTAAGTCCTGGAGTTGATATATTCAACTAAAAGTTCTTCAAGACTTGCTCCAGTATGGCCACAGTCTGATAGTAAAAAGAAAAAAAGAATATATCACAGTATTATAGTATTGGATCAACTGTCGGATGTTGTTCCTCACCACTGGTCACAATGCGCTTCCTTGAATTTATTTAGCTTACAAATGATGCTACTCTACTAGCTAGGCAGGTAGGTCTATGTTTTACTTGAATGTAATGCTAGTCCATTGCAAGGTTTGCCCATTTACAGCTGAGGAGAAAGGAGCAATGTGAAACGAAGTGTTTTGCTCGAGGGCACAACACACATCCAGACTGGGAATTGAACCCATGGCCTTGCCATTACACCACATGCCTCCACACACATGTGTTGTTGTCACTCCGTCGCGGGTTCCTGTTGATCCAATCAACGGAACAGCTTGCTCGTGAAATTAACGTGCAAGTGGCTGAGCACTCCACAGACAGGTGTACCCTTAACGTAGTTCTCGGGTATATTCTGCGTGACACAGTGTGACAAGGCTGACCCTTTGAATTACAGGCACAACAGAAACAGGAAGTAAGAGTGAGAGAAAGTTGTGGTGGAAGAGTACAGCAGGGTTCGCCATCATCCCCTGCCGGAACCTCGTGGAGCTTTTAGGTGTTTTTCGCTCAATAAACACTCACAACGGCCGGTCTAGGAATCGAAACCGCGATCCTGTGACCGTGTGTCTGCTGCCCTAAACACTGGGCCATTGTGCCTCCACTACACACATGTATACATATGTTATATGTATAGGCGTGGCTGTGTGGTAAGAAGCTTGCTTCCGGTATAGTGTTTCTCAGCTGGATAGTGGATTTTGAATGTAACGTGTTTTTTGGTTGTCTTGGTGGTGCGATGTTTTCCCTCTTGTTTAATGGAGGGGTATCGAGTGAGGAGTAGCAAAAGTTTGAATTGTTCTGCTTCAGACATTGTAAACTGCCCTTTTTTGGACCTTGTGTTGTCTGAAGAAAGAAATGGTGGAGTGTTTGAAGAAGATGGATGAAGCAATGGAGACGAAGAATTATGCAAAGATGACGAAAGAATGAAGCAAAGACGTGAGGCTGGAGGATGTGAGCAAGTTCAAAGGAATGCATAAAAGGGAGGGGAACAAAGTGAAGGTGTCCCCCCCCCCTACCAAAGAAATAAGTGAGAAGACAATAATTTACAGAACATAATTCGGTGGCAGCCAGGAAGATTGAGATCATGTCAAAGGCTCAAATAGAAAAGGCACTTAGACAAATCTGGCAAGGGATTACCTACCTCGCCAGAGGTAGAAAATTTGGAACAGTGGCGGTGCAGTTTCAGGAGGTAGCTACTGCTAGGCTGCACTCAGCAACACCGCTGAGAATTGATGAAGTGGTTCTTCTACTCTTATACCTCGGGAGACGTGCTTCCAGGGTTAGGGTGGAGGGTATACCCCCAGAAGTGGAAGTAGCCTGGCTGGTAGCTGCCATACTGCTGGACATAGAGGAGAAAGTGGTGGTCCTCCAGGTCACCAGAACACCCCATAGGAACTGGCAAGGACAAAGCATCGATATGGTGGTACAAGTTGCTGTGGAAGACATTGAAAATATGGTAGAGACAATCACAGTCAGAGATGCAACACTGAAAGTCAGACTGGAAGGGAGGATTCCGCGGTGCTATAAGTGTGGTCTAAAAGGCCACATTAGAGCGTATTGTCCTCCACCACTTGAGATAGCTAAAGAGACAAAAGGGTGAGAAAGTGGCTGGTGCACCACTACCCGTGGAGGTTGAGGAAAAGGAGAGTGAAGTGGCACCACAGGTACAGACCAGTACCAGCGTCAAAGAAGAGGAGATGGACAATGAATGGGAAACAGCTGGGAAAAAGAGAAGAAAGTGAAAAAAAGGCACATGCTGTAAAGGAAAACCCCCCATCCCACACTCACCCAGCTCCCAACCACTCCCTACAGACACCAACCCTCTCCATGCCCTACTTGACATAAACACAAGCACAAACGCACAGGAGCCTCAAATTTGTCCACCCTCGCCCTTGGAAAGATATGTTATAATATACAGTGGAGACAAAGAAGTGTATGACAGAATAGACTCATGGGACAGTATCATAAAAGTGGACATATCAGGAGTAAAAGGGATGCCCGAGTACCTTCGTTGTGTAGTGGCAGACCCAGCATACATATCTAGGTTAAAAGGACTTTGAAGAAAACTGTGACTATGAGTGCTGGGTCAAGAAATATATTAACATCCTCATCAATGTCAATTTTAGTTTCCTAGCTCTGTTGTACAGCAAGCATATTACCAACTGCCTAGCTTTCTCATCACCCCTGCCATGATGCCCAACTTCATTAGGTTTCCTCACACCTTAAGTATATCACCTTCAGCCTTCCTTTTGTCTAACTCTTTTCATCAACAAGTGCACAGCGCCTTTTTCACCAAGACATCACAGATCTATATCCAGCACACAGTCATTTATTTCTCCTAATCAACCGGTGCCTCTGCTGCCCAAACACTTTCTCAGTTCACATGTGTGTGTTGTTGTTATTGATACTGCTGCTACTGTTGTTGTAATTGGTATTCTTTTGGTTGTTAGCCCCATATCAGGTCTAATCTGACAGACTTACAATCAAAGGGATCCTAGCTTTTATTCAAATGTAATGTTTCTAGGACTACATTATCCAATGTGTTGTCCTGTGTTTTTAATGATAAATCTGGGTAAAAATTTTAATAAAATTTAGCTTTTATTTCTAGCAGATTCATTTTGACCATATAGAAGCTACTCTGTTGGCTTGAGTGCTCTGTTTTTTCTTTCTTTTGTGGTTTATTTTTTACTGTGTGTTGGGTTAAAGGTCAACATTACACATCCAGTGGATCATGTTTCACCATTATGCATGGTCATACTTCATCACCATCATCATCACCATTTAATGTCTGTTTTCCTTGCTGGCATGGATTGATTGGTTTGACAGGAGCTGGTGAGCCAGAGAATTGTGCCAAGCTCTACTGCCTGTTTTGACATGGTTTCTACAGCTGGATACCCCTCTTAATGCCAACCACTTTACAGAGTGTAGGGGGTGCTTTTTCATGAGGTACCAACACCAGTACGGTTACCAAATAATTTGCATGACAAGACTCCTTAACTGGGGAGAGGAGTTATGTTGAGGGATGTGACTTTGAGCTTGCTGATGAGAGAAGGAGGGACAGAAATGTCTTTCTGTAGAGGAAATACATGGCTACCCCAGATACAAAATATAGAGGAGAGGAAAAAAGATAATGGTAAAGGTGTATTGGGGTGTACCCTTAAGTTACAGGGAGGTGAAAATAAGTGGAATGAAACAGATTAGACAGGGTGAGGTAATGTAAGTTTATGAGAATAGGCAAACAAGTGGGAGATAGTGTGGAGAGGAATGAAGTGAGTGATGTACATGGACAGAGGGGATAATCCACACACACTGTTTTCCACAGGATGATATCAGATTTCATTATTGCTAGAGAAGACAACAGCTACCTTAACTTTCTTTCCTCCTTTTTTTATTCAAACTGCTATTTGTTTAAATTATTCATTTTCATTCATCAGAGATGCTGGAGTTTATTTTTACTGTCAGTTTCTCCAAAGATGAAGTAAATATAAATGAAGGAGTTGCCCTCAGTTAAGTACACACTCTTTCCCATCCTTTACAGCAGGATTCCATAGCCACTGGGTCACAGACCAGTGTGGGTCTGTGGATCATTTGGTACCAGGCTGCACAGAAAGAGTAAATTTCAAAATGATTTTTCTTGGCTATCACAGTCTGTAAGGTGTTTTTCTTATATATATGTGTGTGTGTGTGTGTGTGTGTGTGTGTGTGTGTGTGTGTGTGTGTGTGTAATATATATATTACACACACACATATATATATATATATTATAAAAACATGTGTGTGTATATATATATATATATATATATATGTATTAGAACAGGTAAAGACCCCCTTCAGACATGACTGACCGTGGGATTGCACCTAGAAAGTTACTATCCTAGGCACAAGTCCAGGCAGAGTTGTTTATGGAAGACCAACAGTCACTCATGCATGACAGTCTCCCTTCTCCACACCACTGATGTTATCCAAGGGAAAGGCAAAGACCAATACAGCTTGGCACCAGTGACATCACAACTCATTTCTACAGCTGAGTGAACTGGAGCAAGATGAAATAAAGTGTCTTGCTGAAGAACACAACACAACCCAGTCCAGGGATTGAACTCACTACCTCATGATTGTGAGCCTGATGCTTTAACCACTAAACCATGTATTATATATGTAATAGTCAAATTATGTATTATACAGTGAAGGTGCATGACTAAAATGGTTTGATACCTGACAGCACATTGTGTCCTTGATCAAGACACTTTATTTCACCTTGCTCTAGTCCACTCAGCTGGAAAAAATGAGTAGTACCTGTATTTCAGTGGGCCGACCGTATCACATTCTGTGTCATGCTGAATCTCCCTGAGAACTATGCTGAGGGTACGTGCGTCTATGGAGTGCTCAGCCACTTGCACGTTAATTTAACAAGCAGGTTGTTCCGTTGATCAGATCAACTGGAACCCTTGTCGTAGTAACCAACAGAATGCCAGGTTTTATATATACTCTTGCATTTTTTGTTTTAGTCATTTGACTGCGGCCGTGCTGGAGCA
>NC_142933.1:69518725-69523725 GCF_046866305.1 Octopus bimaculoides
TTCCCGTTAGAAAACTTAAAAGGGGGTACATAGGGAATACATATGAATATGTCTTCATGTATAGACCTTTAAGTGTTTGATTCTAATTTCTTTTAATGTTGTGTTTTTGAATTTATTGGCTGTGTGGTAAGAAGTCTGCTTCCCATCAACATGGTTCGAGGTTCAGTCCCACTGCATGGCACCTTGGGCAAATATTGTCTTCTACAATAACCCAATGCCAACCAAAGCCTTGTGAGTAGATTTGGCTGACAGAAACTGAAAGAAGCCCATTGTACATGTGCGTGTGTTTGTGTCTGTCTTGCACCACCAATTGACAACCGGTGTTGGTTTGTTTATATCTCTGTAATTTGGTACTTCAGTAAAAGAGACTGACAGAATTTGTACCAGGTTTATAAAAATAAGTACTAGGGCTGATTTGTTAGACTAAAATTCTTGAAGGCAGTACTCCAGTATGACCATAGTCTAATGACTGAAATAAGTAAAAAATAAATAAAAGATACCCAAACATTGCTAAATTAATGTAATTGGTGTTGTCGTGTGTAGCTTTAAAAACCATGTATTGTTTCTAGTAAGCATTCAGCAGTAATTAAAAATATTTTTTGATCAAAATATGTACAAACATACAAGTAAGAGACTAAAGTAGTTATTTTACATGTAGGGGGAAGCATGAAGCTAAACCAAATATGTCGTATTTTTTATAACTGTTGGCAATCAGAAGTATCTGTCGATGGTATGTTTAGACCTGTTGTCTTCAAAAGAGACATAAATGAGAGTTTCAGTGTTTGGAATTTTTCCTCTAAGAGTATGAATGATATAGTATGACTGAAGTAAAAAGATTATCAGATCAAGCCTGGATGTGCTTGGAAGGCTGTGCCAGATGTCAGGCACGAGTGGTCTACTGGGAGTTGGCTCTGAATTCGCTTAGTTTGCACTACAATAGGGAATCATATCTAAGTAAAATATGTTGCTTATGAAACTTTTGAATTTACCAATATCTGAGTGTGCATTGTCTGCTAAGGGCATGCAAGGTAAACAGAACTTAAGGTAAGTAACTTTATAATATTCCTATTGTTGCTACTTCTAAAGTTGCTTACCATATGTTCTGCCCTCCTTGTGTGCACTTACCTTAAGTTACTTATAAGATGACGATGATGAAGAAGAGCTTTCAGATGAAACCCAACATCTGGGAAACACAAGCATAACACTACCCTGCCTGGCAAAGCTGCACCACCAAAAGGGCCACCTCCTATGAACAGAACAGGATTGCAGGGGTACAAAGAAAATGCAACCTGAGCAAATCCAGAACCAACTCCTTGCCTTCAGTCCCAACAGACCACTTGTGCCTGGCCTCTGGCGGAGCCTTCCAAGCACATATCGGACTGATTGGACACACCATGCTGCATCTTTTTCTCCCATGTAATGTCCTTGGTCATCAGCAACAACAACAGATTAATGAATATGTTGATTATGTATGTCTGAGAGGCACTGACCTAAGTGACCCTCTTTCCCTCTCCCCTATTAGCCCTTCACCCAACCTGAGAACCTTTATGTTATATGGGTGAAGGTACATGCAGCTCAGTCTCCAAATCATATCACACATGAACTCAAACATGCACATATGCATTTTATGAGGTAAAAGGAGGTTAATGTATTCTTTTCCTGACCACAAGAAAATGAGTTCATATATTATTAAAGCTAATGAAGTAAAATGAACATCAAAACTATTGCGTATCATCATCTTGCTTATATAAAGACAATGAACCTCTGTGTGTGTGTGTGTGTGAAAGAGGAGAGTTATTGGGAGCTTTGGTATGCATGGCTGAGTCAGGGTTTGCAGGCATGTCTGTGTTGTTCAGAAGCCCGCTTTGCAACCATGCAGTTTCAGGCTCAGTTTCAGTGCGTGACACCTTGGGCAAGTGTTTCCTATCATAATCCCAGGTCAACCAATGCCTCATAAGTGGATCTAGTAGTTAGAAACTGTATTGAAGTCTGTCATGCATGCATACATACATAAAATATTTATTTTAATTTTTTATTTTTAAGATCCCCATCGGTCAGGATTGCACCTAAAAGGTTCCCCTCCGAGGCATAAGTCCAAGCAAGGTAGTTTATGGATGACCAGTGTTTCCTCATGCATATCATTGGTGGCATTATCCTCCTTGGATAATGCCACCGATGTTATTCAAGGGAAAGGCAAAGGCTGATACAGCTTGGCACCAGTGACGTTGCAACTCATTTCTACAGCTGAGTGAACTGGAGCAATGTGAAATGAAGTATCTTGCTCAAGAATACAACACACAACCTTGTCCAGGAATCGGACTCACTGTCTCGTGATTGTGGGCCCGAATCTCTAACCACTGAGTCATACGCCTTCACATACATACATATCAAAGTATGTATATGTGCATGTCTTTGTGTTTGCCCTTCCCATTGCTAGACAACCAGTGTTGTTTCTGCTTGTGTCTCTGTAACTTAGCAGTTTAACAAAAGGTGACTGATAGAATAAGTACTGGAGTTGATTTGAAAATTACTATTTGTAAATCTCTCAATGAGAGATATTCAACAACAGTACTCTAGAGTAAAGATTATTTGCCAACATAACATGGCAGTCCTGGTTTAGGATGAATGTTGCTGTAATTTAGCCCCGGGAGACATCGTCTCTAGCTGGCTATATGGCATCATCAGTGGTGGTGATGGTGGTTTTGTTGAAAGTGGTGTTGTTAAGGACTGAGAGGACAGGGCAGTTCTTGAAAATATAAGGACACAGATCGTGTCATACAGCCAACCGAAGACAATGTCTCCTGGGGCTAAATTACAGCAACATTCGTCCTAAACCAGGACTGCCATGTTATGTTGGCAAATAATCTTTACTCTGGAGTTGATTTGTTCAACTAAACCCTTCAAGCAGTACTCCAGCATGGCTGCAGTCCAATGACTGAAACATGTAAAAGATAAAAGATAGGAATACAATCCTCTGTGTGTGTGTGTGTGTGTATGTGTGTGTGAAGACCCAGTTTCGTTAAGCTTGTCATTTTGCTCCCTGCAATAAAATGTCAAATCTGTAAAGCTGTGTAAGATCACAAGTCAAAAATGAAGGCAACGTCTTCAAAATGTTGATGTCTTTTATGTTATGTCGAAGGTTATCCAGCGCATCACTGTTGCTAACTGATGGACATTACTCACTCTGATGGATAACTTTGCTTTAAACTTGCACGTATTTAAGAATACTTTAACTCTTTAGCATTTACATTGTTCTGCTCAATTTAATACTTATGCATTCACATTGTTTTGACTTAATTAGACATTACCTTGTACTTTCGAGATTTTTGTTGAGGTAACTTTTAATTTTTAGGATGACATAGTAGGGTAGGTGCAAGAGGCTGGATACAGCCAGTTTGAACATAAAACAGGTAGAGTATTTTGGCTGGATGTGGCTGGTTTAAATGCTGAAAGGGTTAACACAGTAGTCACATGTCCAATGATGATGGTGGTGATAGTGGTAGTGGTGGTTTTGTTGAAAGTGGTGTTCATGATTGAGAGGACAGGGCAGTTCTTAAAAAGTGATGATTGGTAGTGGTGGCCATGTGGTTTATCTTCAGGCCGACCCTGATCAAACCATGACCATCATGCATTCCAACCATGACCATCAGGTCTTTTTCCTTTGTCCTTTTTGGCTAATATTCAATGTCTTTCTATAGACATGAGCATTATTTTCTCAAGTCCTAGGACTCTAAGGGCAAGTGGCCTGGTTTCTATGGCATATAAATAACCAAGATTACAACATGCCATTTAAATATACCATCAATTTGTCTCGAGGATATTCATTTACAGCTAAGTGGACTTAGTTAATGTGAAATGGAGACCCCCTCCAATCATGAATGACCATGGCATTGCACCGAGAAAGTTTCCCTCCAAAGCACAAGTCCAGGCAAGGTTGTTTATGGAAGACCAGCAGTTGCCCATGCATACCGATCTCCCCTCTCCATGCCACCAGTGTTATCCAAAGGAAAGGCAAAGGCCAGTACAGCTTGGCACCAGTGATGTCGCAATTCATTTCTACAGATGAGTGAACTGGAGCAATGTGAAATGAAGTATCTTGCTCAAGAACACAACACACAGACCAATCCAGGAATCAAACTTGTGATTGTGAGACCGACACTCTAACCACTGAGCTATGTATATAAACGACCAAAGTCACAACATGCCTTTTGAACAGGATGTCACTTTGTCTCAAGGGTTATTCATTTACATCTGAGTAGACTGGGGCAATGTGAAATGAAGTGTTTTTGTTCAAGAATACAACACACTACCAAGAATTGAAACCATGATTTTGCAGTATTGAGTGCAACATTAGGCAACATGCTTTCAGAAGACCTATGGGGGTGAGAAAAAAAACAAACAAACAAACAATACCGTACCTACCCAATTATTACAATGTAATCCACCTGGTGCTAAAGGATGGCAACTGTCTTCAGTAAATAAAATACTCTTAGCTAATTGTATGAATCTTTTATATGGCAATGGATGAGAATGTGTGTGTAATACTGGGAGCCATGCTGGGTCCACCACAATTCAGATGAATGTAACATTTGCATAACATAGGCAAATGCCATACATAGTGACCAGCAAACAAATAAAGCATGCAGCACTTTAGAGAGCTTGAAAAAAAAAAAAAAATCAGATTTCACTGCTATATTCTTGGTTAGCTTCAAGTTAAACCCAGTGAACAGAGTAGATCTATGGATCAAAAGGGATCTAACCATGACCATTCCAACTTTTTTTCTTTCAAGCATAATGTCTTTTATGCTTCATTATCCTATACAGTGTGGAGGCGCAATGGCCCAGTGGTTAGGGCAGTGGACTCGCGGTCATAGGATCGCGGTTTCGATTCCCAGACCGGGCGTTGTGAGTGTTTATTGAGCGAAAACACCTAAAGCTCCATGAGGCTCCAGCAGGGGATGGTGGCGAACCCTGCTGTACTCTTTCACCACAACTTTCTC
>NC_142933.1:69528725-69536225 GCF_046866305.1 Octopus bimaculoides
TGATTGAAACAAGTAAAAGATCAAAGGTAATGATTTGCTATAAGTAAGGTTCACCTGCTAATATTATTTGGCAATTTCAGCTAACTACTTAGAGACTGCTTTATATGATTGGAGAAAAGGGCAGAAAGCACATGGATGTTGGTGTTAGGGGTGTAGCTGAAAGTGTTCGATAGTGGTGGTGGTGTTGAGGTCAGTAGGCATATATTAGATTTCTTACTATAATGGAACTAAAAAAAAGGCCAATGTTGACAAGTCCTAAAGGGTTGAAGTCTAGCCAATACTTTGGTTTATTTCATGCATCCCCCACCTGCTATCAGAGTATGTGTATGCCAAGAGGGGGTGTGTATGTGTGTGTCTGTTTGTGTGTAAGGCTGTAAGTACAGTGGATAAAATATAAAGTGTAAGTGGGCAGGTGAAAAGCAGGTGCCAGCAATGATGGTGATACACCAGCGATGGTGGTGGTAGGGAAGTGGAGGAGGGGTAGAGGTAAATTATATTACAGACAGATAAGTTTGGAGAAGAGATGTCACACCACTAGTTAGATGATTCCTGTTGTAGATAGGGAGGGAGGGAGGGGTCGTGATGAAGGGGAGAAGGTAGGTGGCAGGTACTCACTGGGTCTAATTCCAAACTATAAAGACAGGTGACAGACAGGAGACAATTTGCTGAGATAGTGGTGGTGGTGGTGGTGGTTGTCATGGGGAAGAGGTAGCAGAGACAGCAGAAAAAAGAAATTGATGATAGAATAAGCTGAGAGAGGAATAAGTGAATAAGGGAGAAATGAAGGGGCAGAGAAATCACTTGGTCCTTGATTGGATAGGATCTTTGTGTTGGCCCTTGTGTGTTGGATTCCTGGCCAAGCAAAAAATATATATCTATAACTGGCTATTAGACTTCAGCAGCTACCCACCTACCCATTACTTCTGCTGCACAAACACACACACACACTGTGAATAGGTTTCTTTAATAATTCCAAGTTGGGCCATCTTGGGTAGAAAGAACCAAAGAAAGATGGCATCATGAGCATGAGGTATCAACTGCTCCGACACAGATTTGAGGGAGAAAATAAAGAAGGAAATTCAAACCGAGAATATAAAGAATGACACTGAAAATAAATAAAGTGCAGGCATGGGTGTGTGGTTATGAAATTTGCTTCCCAACCATGTGGTCTTGGGTTCAGTCCCCACTGTGTGACACCTTAGGCAAGTTTTGTCTACTACATCCCTAGGCCGACCAAAGCCTTGTGAGGGGATTTGACAAATGGAAATTGAAAGAAGCTTGTCATATATATATGTGTGTGTGTCTGTAAATAACAATGATATTTTTATAAACTTAAATCTTATAAGTGATCAACATGTATTGACTAAAGAATCACTGGTTTGCCTATATACACACACATATATACATATATATCTGAGCTGAGCTGAGATCCCCCCTTCGGTCAAGACTGACCATGGGATTGCACCTAGAAAGTTACCCTCCCAGGCACAAGTCCGGGAAAGGTTGTTTATGGAAGACCAGCAGTCGCCCATGCATACCGGCCTCCCCTCTCCACGCCACCGATGTTATCCGAGGGAAAGGCAAAGGTCGATACAGATTGGCACCAGTGACTGGAGCAACATGAAATAAAGTGTCTTGCTCAAGAACACAACACACAGCCCGGTCCGGGATTCAAACTCACAACCTCATGATCGTAAGCTTGACGCTCTAACCACTGATCCATGCACCTTCACGACATATATATCATCATTATCATTATTCATCATCATTGTTTAACATCCATTTTCCATGCTGGCATGGGTTGGACAATTTGACAGGAGCTGGCCAAACAGAGAGCTGCTTTGGTTCCAGTTGTCTGTTTTGGCATTATTTCAATGACTGGATGCCTTTCCTAATGCCAACCACTTTACAAAGTGTACTGGGTGCTTTTACGTAGCTCTGGCATGAGTGCTTCTTATGTAGTACCAGCACACACACACACACACACAAATACACACACACACATATGTACGTGTGTGTGTGTGTGTGTGTGCCCTTGTCTTGACATCACAATGGTTGCAATCAAGTATCACCAACATACTAGCAATGCTGCTCGTTTCCAGTTTCCCATGGGTAAAAATGCCTGGCCATGGCGATATATTACCTTGCTCGGAAACAGGTGAGGGTTAGTGACAGAAAGGGCATCCAGCTGTAGAAAATCTGCCTCAATAAATTCCGTCTGACCCATGCAAGCTCGGAAAAGTGGCAGTTAAATGGTGATGATGATGATGATGAAATGTGCAATACCTTCACTACTACATTAACTTTGGTAGTAGTGGTGGTGGTGGTGATGATAGGTGTAGTGGTGGATTGGACACTGATTACAATGGTGTTGAGATGGTAACGGTGGCAGTGGCGGTGGTGGTAGCTATGATGATGGCAATGGCAGTGCTGGGGGGGGGGGGGGGGGGAACAATGATGGAGATCAAAATGATGCTGAACATGACTGTGACGATGATGATTGTGATTGTGATGATGATAGTGGTAAGTGTGGTAGCAGTAATGATGATGATGATGATGGTGATAACAATGAGTGGAGCGATATTAGTGACAGTGATAATGACAACGCTGATGATAATGAGATAATGACAAAAAAATTACGTGTGTATGTGTGTGGACTGAATCTATGCAAATAGTGTGTGTGTGTGTGTTTTATTGTGAATTTTTCATTCTACCAATGTCTCCATCAATTAAATGTCACATGTTAACAGATGGCAGGCTGAAGTAATATTTCTTCAGCATCTTCTTTCAATAACGATGATGATGATGACGGTGGCAATGATGAAGATGGTGAGGATGACAGTGCCAAAAGTTGGTCGTCGGGGATGGCGGGAAATGATTCAGTAGCAACGATGATGATGACGATAACGATGATGGTGGTGGTGATGATTGTGGTGGTACTCAGGTAAGGAAATATTGTAATTATAGGTAACAGATTAACAAAAAAAAAAAAACAACAAAGATATTAATCCCTGCTTTTTGATTTAAATCATAACCACTAAATTTCTGTTCTTTTTTGTTTGTTTTTTCGGGTTTTTTTTCCTTCCTCAAGTGTGTGAATTTGTGTCTCTGTGCATCTGTGTTCATATCAGTTTGTTTTTGTATGTTTGTGTGTATGTGTGTGTGTGTGTGTGTGTTCTCTCTCTCTCTCACCCCTCTTTCTTTTTCTCCAACGTCCCACTACTCCCCCATTTTCAATTTTCTATTTTGTCGTTTTTGTTTTTTTTTGTTTTTTTTTGTTTTTAAGTCATTTATTTGCATATGTGATAAATAGCTCTAAGGAATGGGCTAATAATATATATATATGTATATATATATTTATATATATATATATATATGAGAGACAGAGTACTATAAATGTTGATGATGATAACGATAAATAATGACAGTGAAGAAGAGGAAAGAGAGAGGGTGAGAGGGGGGGAGAAGTGGATGAAGAAGATTAATAATAAATAAATAATTGCAATAAATAATAACAAAAGGGAGAAGATTAATATTAAATAATATAATAATGAGGCTTGTGATAATTGTAATGATGATGATGAGGAGGAGGAGAAGAAGGAAGAGGTGGATATTGATGCCAATAAATAGTAATAATGTTTAATACCAAACAACAAATTTTGATGAAAATAAATAGTTCACATTGTGATATGATGACAGTGGTGGTGGTGGTGGTGGTGGTGGTGCTGCTGCTGATGATGATGGTGAAAATTGTGGTGGTGCTGCTGCTGATGATGATGGTGAAAATTGTGGTGGTGGTGATGATGATGATGATGATAAAATTTATGTATTTTGATTTCCAATAACTAACTGGAGAGCACAATCTTCAGAAGTGATAGAGAAGAGAAGAGGGCTGGAAGGAAGGAAGGAAGGAAGGAAGGAAGGAAGGAAAGGTGGAAGAAAATGCAAGGAAAATGAATGAGATAAAAAAAAAATTTTTTAAGAGATGGTGGGGGTGGGGGAGAGGTAGAGAAGGACAAAGAAATGAAAGAGAAGCAGGAAATGTGGGGCAGAAAGAGAGTAAAGAAAAGGTAAAGGGGAGAGGAAAGAGGGAAAACTGAAGGCAGGAGTGAATATTGTTTTAATGGTGATTTCTGTGGGGTTAGGTTTTGTCGGGTGGAGGCGCAATGGCCCAGTGGTAAGGGCAGTGGACTCGTGGTCATAGGATCGCGGTTTCGATTCCCAGACCGGGCGTTGTGAGTGTTTATTGAGTGAGAACACCTAAAAGCTCCACGAGGCTCCGGCAGGGGATGGTGGCGAACCCTGCTGTACTCTTTCACCACAACTTTCTCTCACTCTTACTTCCTGTTTCTGTTGTACCTGTAATTCAAAGGGCCAGCCTTGTCACACTGTGTCACGCTGAATAACCCCGAGAACTACGTTAAGGGTACATGTGTCTGTGGAGTGCTCAGCCACTTGCACGTTAATTTCACGAGAAGGCTGTTCAGTTGATCGGATCAACTGGAACCCTCGATGTCGTAAGCGACGGAGTGCCTGCTGAAGTTTTGTCGTAGAGGCTCAACATTTACTTAGAATTTAGTGGGTAAATATTGAACAATAATATCTGCAGCTATGATGTCTGGGGGCAAGTAGATAGCAATTGTAATAGTCAAAGTGGTGGTGATTGGGGTGAGGGGCACAAAATTGTTGGATTAGGAGTTGGACCTAACCATTTAGCATTTAAGCTGGTCATGCATGACCGAAATATTCTGCCTGTTTTGTGTTCAAACTGGCCAAATCCAGCCTCTTATACCTACCCAACATTGTCATTCTAAAAATAATCAATCACAACATTGAAATCTCAAATTTACAAGTTAATGCATAGGTAATCCTTCAGCACAGGGGTTCCCAACCTGTGGTCTGCAAAGATAGTACTTGGGGTCTGATAGACCTTTCAATATCCTGGGGTCTGTGGGAAAACTCATTTAAATAAAAGGGGTCCTTAGTAGTGAAAAGGTTGGGAATCACTACTTTAGCAGACAAACCAGCCATATCCAGCTCAAATATTCTACCTGTTTTATGTTGGCACCAGCTAGATCCAGCCTTTTATGCCAGCCCTACAATGTCATTCTAAAAATACTCAACTGCATCATCAAAATTTTAAAGCTGCAGGATAAGTTGTTGTTGGCACTTCGAGGGTTCCAGTTGATCCGATCAATGGAACAGCCTGCTCGTGAAATTAACGTGCAAGTGGCTGAACACTCCACAGACACATGTACCCTTAACATAGTTCTTGGGGATATTCAGCGTGACACAGTGTGACAAGGCTGACCCTTTGAATTACAGGCACAACAGAAACAGGAAATAAGAGCGAGAAAGTTGAGGTAAAGGAGTACAGCAGGGTTCACCTCCATCCCCTGCTGGAGCCTCATGGAGCTTAAGGTGTTTTCGCTCAAGAAACACTCACAACGCCCGGTCTGGGAATCAAAATCGCGATCCTATGACCACGAGTCCGCTGCCCTAACCACTGGGCCATTGCGCCTCCACTCTTAGATATATAAAAAAACAACCAGGATGGTTACTACTGGAATACTTTTGATCATACGTTTGTTTGATTAAGGCTGGCTTGGAGCAAAACAACAATAACAACAGCTACAATCCTCTTTCACTGCATCAGAATGTTTGCTAGTAGGATGAGAAGCAAGAAGAGAGAGTACCACAAAACTTGGGGTACTGTGATATATATCCAGAGGGGGTTAAAGTGCTATAAGAACAATATGATGGATATCAAGAGGGAAAGATGTGGGGAAGAGAAATCCAATAAAAGAAACAAAATCCTGAGTAAGATGAATGAAATAGAGGAGTAGTACTAAGGGGACAGAAAATGCCTTAATGACCCACAAGGAGTTGATAGTACAAGACTGAGAACATGGTCCTTGGTGAGGAATTAGGGCGTTTCTGGTTGTCTGCCATTTATAGTGTGGCAGCTGTGGAGGCGCAATGGCCCAGTGGTTAGGGCAGTGGACTCGCGGTCATAGGATCGCGGTTTCGATTCCCAAACCGAGCGTTGTGAGTGTTTATTGAGCGAAAACACCTAAAACTCCACGAGGCTTCGGCAGGAGATGGTGGCGAACCCTGCTGTACTCTTCCATCACACAACTTTCTCTCACTCTTACTTCCTGTTTCTGTTGTGCGTGTAATTCAAAGGGTCAGCCTTGTCACACTGTGTCACGCTGAATATCCCCCGAGAACTACGTTAAGGGTACACGTGTCTGTGGAGTGCTCAGCCACTTGCACGTTAATTTCACGAGAAGGCTGTTCTGTTGATCAGATCAACTGGAACCCTCGACGTCGTAAGCGATGGAGTGCCGACAACGATAGTATGTCAGCTATATTGATTAAATGTGTATTTGCTGATAACTTCTTTGTTTAGAATTCATTATAGATCTCATATTATAATGTTTTATTTACAATTACTGAATACATAACATAAAAACAAAAGCTAGATTGTTCCATTTATTAAATTTTCCAAATATGACCTACTCAGTTCCTGATTAAATAAACTTTAGATTATTAATATAAAATGGTTCTTCATCTTTAGATTACTTACAATAATGGCTCAGAGAATACAAAGCTTGTTTATGACGGAAGGTAATCCAACTGTGACTGCCCTGTGTTTTGGTATACCAGTGACAACATTGCCTAATGCAGGGGTTTTCAAACTGTGGTCCGCGGACCACATGGGGTCCGCAAGGACAAGACAGGGGGTCTGTGGACAGCAAATACTTTTTATGGGCAATTTGATTTTATATGTTTTTTTAATCAAAATCTTTTAATTGACAAAAAACCTATTTGGTAAATACTGTTAAATAAATAAATGTAAAAATGTTATTTTAAGCAAATATTTATGTATAAATTTCATAAGCGTTTATAAGGGGGTCCCTAAGGTAAAGCCTGAAATATAAAGGGGTCCGCAAGTCAAAAAGTTTGAAAACCCCTGGCCTAATGCATCCTTTCTTTAGTGGTTTCAGAGAATATGAATTTTTGCTGCTAGTTGTGGTTTAGTCCTGTATCATCCCTACTCTAACAGATCCTATTGTGGTTCCACATTTTAGTATCTCAGAAAGAGAGTATTGTCAGGTGCACCCCCCTTATTTTGTGTGATATCAAAGAGATTTATTTGGCTGATGTTATATTGATTGTATTTTTAACATGTACTGATTTTTGCTTTCAGAGCTCTTCCCAGGCAGCATCTTTTTTAAATATTGGTTAATAATTAGTGTAAGTACTGCCGTGAATAGTGAGGTAGCATCTATTAGCAGAATGCTGTACAAAGAATAATATGTAAAAGGAAACCAGATGTACAATGTTTCACCTTCTATCCCATCCAAATCTATTTTAGCCCCCTTCATAGCTCTCTATATTTTTTCCTTGCCACATCTTTTTTTATGTCTTGCAAGTACTTGATGACCCTGTCAGTGCAAGTGGCACTTAAAAGCATCCAGTCCACACTGTAAATTG
>NC_142933.1:69538661-69578661 GCF_046866305.1 Octopus bimaculoides
CGGTGAAACTCAGAGCAATCCAATGAAACTACACAAAGAACATCATCTTAATGCAATGTATCAGCTACTGGGAAAGACTGAAAGAGTTAAAACTCTCCTCCTTAGAACAAATGCGCAAAAGATATGCAATGATATTCATCTGCAAAATCCTGGAAGGTCTTGTAACGTCTAACTTTGGCATTGAAAGATACATAAATAGCAGAAAGGGATGCCAAACATCCCAGCATCATCATCAAAATACAGAACCAGATACTGCAACAGCTTGATTTTTAAGGGCCCACAGCTCTTCAATATCCTTCCAAAACACCTGAGAGACCTGCATGGTGTGGATGTGGGTGTCTTCAAACAAAACTGGATATATATACATAGGCGGAGGAGTGGCTGTGTGGTAAGTAGCTTGCTTACCAACCACATGGTCCCGCGTTCAGTCCCACTGTGTGGAACCTTGGGCAAGTGTCTTCTACTATAGCCTTGGGCCGACCAAAGCCTTGTGAGTGGATTTGGTAGACGGAAGCTGGAAGAAGCCCGTCGGATATATATATATATATATATATATATATATATATGTGTGTGTGTGTGTGTGTTTGGGTGTCTGTTTGTCCCCCCAGCATCGCTTGACAACCGATGCTGGTGTGTTTACGTCTCCGTAACTTAGTGGTTCGGCAAAAGAGACTGATAGAATAAGTACTAGGCTTACAAAGAATAAGCTCTGGGGTTGATTTGCTCAACTATAAAGGCGGTGCTCCAGCATGGCCACAGTCAAATGACTGAAACAAGTAAAAGAGTAAAGAATATATATTTATGTGTATGTATATTAATGCATGTATATGTATGTCTGTTTATATTAAAACGCATCACATGTTTGAGTGAGTGTATACATGTGTGTATATGAATATAAATACGTTACATTTTATACGACTTTCTATTTCTATAAACTTGTCGGTTTCATGAGTTTGTTATTTATATCCCTCCTGATGAGATTGATACATTGCTGACCATAATTTGTCCTGTTAGGCATTTTTGGAGTGCACCCGTCGAAACATATGTAGAAGACTTCAAGATATAAATGGTTTAACCACATCCTGAGCATTCGTCTCCTTATTCAGTTCTCCTATTTTGTACTAAATACGACTTACTATCCCGGAATTAAATTCTGGGACACTTAAGCAACATTTAGCTACCTAAATTTTCCCTATAAATTATATATATATATATATATATATATATATATATATATATATATATATATGTGTGTGTGTATTATATGTATATATATGTCTATATGTATATGTGTGTATATGTATGTATATGTTTATATATGTGTATATTTGTATATATATGTATGTATATATAAGTATATGTATGTATATATATATGTATATATAAGTATATGTATTTAGATATGTATGTGTGTGTGTGTATGTATGTATGTATATATATAGATATGTATGTGTGTATGTATATGTATGTGTGTATGTATATGTATGTGTGTATGTATGTATGTATATGTATGTGTATATATATATATATATATATATATATATATATATATATATATAGTGTATGGTATGTACATTGACTTCTTTGAACTATGTTTTTTTTTTTTTGTTTTCTGAGAGCAGAAGGAATGCTGCATCTTTAATTTGTCTATCTTTTAATCTTTCTCTCCTCATCTCTCATTTTCTCTTTCCATCATCTACTTCACTGATGTCGAGGTGCTACTCTATACATCAACTATTGATTGACAACTTCAGTGACAGCTCCTAAGCAAACTGTTGCTGATGACTGATGATGATGAAGAAGAAGAAGAAGCTATCTTCAATGTTGTGCAGTATCTGCTTTGTTTGTTGCACAGTAGCTGCTGTTGCTTGCTTGCTAGACTTGACCATTGCACACTAGCAACAGTAGCAACAGCTGTTGTTATCTTCACCACCATTGCAGACATAGCAACTTGTAATATTTTCACTGTTGCACACTGCAACTGTTGTTGGTGTTGTTGTTGGAATGATTGTTGCACAGTGGAAATTGCTGATGTTGCTGGTGTTATTGTTGTTGTCTTGACTACCAGTGCAGACGCAGCAATTTGCAATTCTTCCTCTGTTGCACAATGACAACCATTGCATACGTTGCAATGATTGCTGCATAGTAGAATTTGCTGATGTTGTTGTTGGTGTTGTTGCAAACGACTGTTTGCACCATAGAATCTATCATTGTTTTCCTTTACAAATTTTTGCAGCTGCAGCAACTTTTATTGCTTCCTTCCACCCACCCCCACCCACCACCCTGTTGCACAATGAAAACTGTTATTGTTGTTGTTGGTGGTGGTGGTTGTGTTGTTGCAACAAGTGAATCATCTGTCCATTTGTGCTAAGAGGACAGCGTGTCAATCAGTAGTTATACAAAGGAGGGATGATGGACAGGTGACAGTTTGAAGTGACATTTAGGTAGGATGAGCCAGAAAGACAGATGGGGGATATAAAAGAGAGCACAGCACTGTGTATATGTGTATGTGCACATGCAAGAATATGTGTGTGTGTGTGTGTGTGTGTGTGTGTGTAATGTTACATTCTAAGGGTGCATATAAGTGTGTTTACACGGTGTGTTTGGTGTTTGTCAGTGCCTGTTTGCCCTGTATGCATGTGTGTACATGCTTAAATATATATATATATATACAAATGTGTGTTTATGTGTATATGAGTATGTATACACGTGTTAATATATGTATATATATTCTTCTGTGTGTGTGTGTGTGTGTGTGTGTCTATGTTTATATATATATATATATATATATGCATATATGCTTGTATATGTATGTGTGCAAATATATATATACATATATATGTATGTCCATTTATATATATATATATATATATGTCTGTGTTTATATGTATGCATATATGCTTGTATATATATGTTTGTGTGTATGTGTGTAAATATATATACATACATGTGGATATATATTTATATATCTATATACATATAGTCAGTGTTTATAGATGTGTGTGTGTGTGTGTGTGTGTGTGTGTGTGTGTGTGTGTATATATATATATATATATATATAATGTGTGTGTGTGTTTATATATATATATATATATATATATATATAATGTGTGTGTGTGTTTATATATATATATATATATATATATATATATATATATATATATATAGATAGAGTGTGTGAGAGAGAGGGATAGAGAGATAGATGTTCATGTGTGTGAGTTGCATATTAGAAATTTGACACATGTTTCTGTTTGTGCAATGGATGTTAGGCACATTGCTTGTGTGTGTGTGTCTGTGTATGGTGTACAGAAAATGTCAGAAGCAGATCTAGTGTGACTGAAGCAAACAAGTGCTGAATTACAACAGATGGTAAAATTAATTATTAGCCTTCCATCTCTTAACTTCACTCACATATAGACGTAAATATAATAAATGACTACATATGCATATATATATATATATATATATATATATATACAGGCAAAGCATGATTTTACTCATATTTTCACACTCATACATATACATGCATACACACTTACACACACACACGTGTGTATGTGTGTGCGTGTGTGAGTATGGCACTTCCATATATACATATATATATGTGTGTGTGTGTGTGTGTGGAAGTGTCATACTCACACCTATATATAAGAATATGTGCATGTGCTTGTGTGTATAATGCTTTCATATATATATAAGCAGTATATACTCATGCACTCATATATACATACATATGCATATTTTCTTGATGTATTTTTTATATACCCACACACACGTGAAATTATATGAATATATATGCACCATTACTTCTTATATATACATTTTAAACACACACATATGCACACATACACAAACACACCCCTCTCTCAATTTTTCTCTCTCACTCTATCTATCTATCTGTCTTTCTCTCTCATTCATAATTTTCTATTTTCTGTTTCCATAGTAATATTTGTCTAATTCTGAATAGAAATCAAGATTCTGCTATTCTCCAAATAACTTATATCTCTCCCTCCCTCTCCATTCACTTCCTAAAGCCCTTTCTCGATTATCTAACACCCACCTTCAGCTTGCTGCACAGATCTAAAGAGTGGGTACATCATAAAGAACCAAACAAAAGAAGTTGCAAATAATTTTAGACTTTATATTGTTTTGCCACAGCATTAGAATAAATTTCATCATATCACTGCTCCGAGTAGCTTAAAGATAAACACACACTTTTATCATCACCATTTTAACCCTTTTGTATTCACATTATTCTGTCCAAAGTGATGCTTATTTATTCACATTGTTTTGAATTTGTTGTTGTTGTTGGCACTCCGTCGCTTACGACATCGAGGGTTCCAGTTGATCCGATCAACGGAATAGCCTGCTCGTGAAATTAACGTGCATGTGACTGAGCACTCCACAGACACGTGTACCCTTAACGTAGTTCTCGGGGATATTCAGCGTGACACGGTGTGACAAGGCTGGCCCTTTTGAAATACAGGCACAACGGAAACAGGAAGTAAGAGTGAGAGAAAGTTGTGGTGGAAGAGTACAGCAGGGTTCGCCACCATCCCCTGCCGGAGCCTCGTGGAGCTTTAGGTGTTTTCGCTCAATAAACACTCACAACGCCCGGTCTGGGAATCGAAACCGCGATCCTATGACCACGAGTCCACTGCCCTAACCACTAGGCCATTGCGCCTCCACTGTTTTGAATTAATCATGAATTATATTTTAGTTTTAAGATTTTGATGAGGTAACCATTAATTTTAAGGATATTGTAGGGTAGGTGTGAGAGACTGAATCTGGCCAGTTTGAACATAAAGCAGATAGTGAAGCATGATCTTTGAATGATGGGCCCCATGGAGGCAATGACAGGTGACTGAGACATTTGGTGATATGCCGTGCTTGAGAAGCACCATCAAGCCAAGGGAAATTGTAGTCATGGTTGTTACCAATGTCACATAACTGATACCTGTGCTGATGGCACATGGCAAGCACCCTTCAAACATGGAGGTCTCATGAAGGTTATGACAGCTGACTGTGACCTTTGGTAATATGCCGTGCCACAGAAGACTTGTCAAGTCAAGTGAAATCATAGTTGTGGCCAGTGCTGGTGTCATGTAACTGGCACCCATGTTGGTGACATGTAAAAAAGTACTCACTACACTCTTGGAGTGGTTGGCATTAGGAAAGGCATCCAGCTGTAGAAACCATGCCAAATCAGATTTGAACCTGGTGCAGCTCTCTGGCTTACCAGTTTCAGTCAAACTGTTTAACCCATGGCAGTGTGTTTGAGAGAGAGAGAAAGAGAGAGATTGTTGTAAATGAATGCTACTGTTATACAAGCAGAGTTGTTTATTTCCAGTATTCTGTGAAAAATATGTCTGGCCATGGGGTCATATTATCTTGCTTGGAGGCAGCTGAGGGTTAGCAAAGGAAGAAATCTGAATTTGAACTTAAACTCCAGAGAACTCCATTCTGTGTGTCTGTTTCGCTTAAATTTCTAAAGATCTCGTATGGCTTTCTTCATTGAATATGCACCAAAGTGCAGGCGACACTGCCATAAGAAGTGATCTTTCAGATACATACATGTGCATGCACACAGACACACACACACACGAAAGCATGTGCACAGACATACACACATGCATATAAAGGCATGTGCATGCACACACACACAATACATAACACTACTTGAAAGAAGTGAAACCAAACATAAAAATACATTTAGCAAAGAAGAGAAGAGTTTGTTTCAAATAGTTGGGGTCTCATCACATCACAGTATATGGACACTACACTGTACATATAACAGGATATTTATATATATTTATATAATCCCTACCATATATATTTACATAATCCCTACCAACTTTAAATTACAACATGACCAATTCCACACTCCAAACGCTTCTTGTACAAACCCCACTTCTACAATATCTACAGAAGATATATATGTGTGTGTTTATGTATCATCATCATCGTTTAACATCCACCTTCCATGTTGGCATGAGTGGGACAGGATATATATATATATATATATATATATATATATATATGAACCCTTCTTCCCATCAACTCCCCTGCAGCCCAAACACCTTTGGCCAAGAATGTGCTGCTCTCTGGAGTAAGATTCTGAGATGGAGAACAAATGATGAAACGAGATCTTATTATAAAGTCAATCTGCGATAAACTTTCCAGGAGTCAAGCTGGAGTTGTTTATGAATGAAGGGAATGTACATAAGTGGGTAGATAGCATTGTAATCACTCAGTGCATGGCTGTGGGTTGTGCCACAGACCCTCCACCACCACTGATACCATCACCAACAGCATCAGCATCCCTATCCCCACCAACACCATCAGTACCACCACCAAAAACAACACCACAACTACCACCACCACCACCAACACCATCACCACTAACACCGCCATTAGCACCTCCTCCTCCACCACCACCACCACTACTCCATTCCTAATCAACATCATCAGGCTCACTATAAAACCACCTCTACGTATTTTGAACTGCTGCGGTCACTGCATAGCATAAATCGCATGGAATACACCCCCCACCCCCACATCAATATGGAATGGTTAAATACCATCATGATGTGTGTACATGCATGTATCCATGCGTGTGTGTGTGTTTGTGGGAGATTGAATAATGAAATTAAGGTGATTTAGAAGAATACATGTGTTATTTGTCTTTTGATTGATTGCGTGTGCGTTGTACATTCATATATAAATGTGAACATTAAAAATGTGTGACTACATATATACACACACACACACACACACACACACACACACATATATATATATATATATATATCCTCACTTCTAAGCTGTCCATTACACACACATCCAAATACCTTGTAATGCACAATCATATTTCCACCATTCGGCATGTGCAGGCAAACATGCACAAACACACACATACACATGCAAGCATATGCGTATGTACACGCACACAAATACATGCATAAGCACACACACACACACACAGAGAGAGAGAGAGAGACTAAAACACTCCAGTGTGTGTTATTTTCCCTTACTTTTGAATATTTTTTTGTTGTTATGTTGATATTTTTTATTTCATTGTTGTAGAATTCTATTTTATTTATTATTATTATTATTTTTTGTTTTGTTTTGTTTTCGTTTTTCCTTTTTCTACATTATATGAGATTGTGTCATGTTGCCAGCTTTGTTTTGCTACATTCTCCCAACCACGAATGGTACATCTCTGTGGAAGGCCCCTTTTTTTTTTTTTTACCAAAGCAGAGTAGGGGGTGAAATGACAGCCCCACCAAGTGAAATCTAATTCCAACTGGATTTATGGTTGCAATAAAAGAACATGGTTCTACACATGGATATAGTTGTGTGAATACCTCATAGTAAGGCTTTATAAAGTTGTGAATTTCTCCTCAAATCATAAAAGTAATCACAACTGCGAAACACAACAAATGTACAAAATAATAATGATAATAATAATAAGCATGGGGCCTAAAATTTAGTGGGAAGGGACTAGTCGATTACATCAATCTAAGGTTTCACTGGTACTTAATTTATTGACCCCAAAAGGATAAAAGGCAAAGTTGACCCTGGCAGAATTTGAACTCAGAACGTTAGGATGAGTGAAATACCACTAGGCATTTTACCCAGCATGCTAACAATTCTGCCTGCTTGCTGCCTTAATAGCAATGATAATAGTGGTTTCAAGTTTTGGCACAAGGCCAGCAAGTTTATGGGAGGGAGAAAGTCAATTACATTGACCCCAGTGTTCAACTGGTACTTATTTTTTTTGACCCCGAGAGAATGAAAAGCAATGTTGACCTCAGTGGAATTTGAACTCAGAAAATGCAAAGATGGACGAAATGTTACTATGCATTTTGTGTGGCATTCTAATGATCCAACCAGTTCACTGCCTCAATAATAATAATAATAATAATAATCCTTTCTACTGGAAGCACAAGGACTCAAATTTGGGAGAAGGGATTAAATCAATTACATTGACCCTAGTGTGTAACTGGTACCTATTTAATCGACCCCAAAAGGCAAAGTCAATCTTGGCAGAATTTGAACTCAGAATGTAGCAACGGGTGAAATACCGCTAAGCATTTTACCCAGTGAAGTAACGATTCTGCCAGCTCACCACCTTAATAATAATGATAATAATAATGATAATAATTATAAGCCTTCCTATTATAGGAAGGGGGTCTTTACCTTTACCCTCTCTTACACCTTTCTTGTGGGTTTTCTTTCGGTGGTCAGAAGAGGAGTTGGCTTTGCAGCTTCCTTTCAGATTTTACTGCAACATATCATAATGAATGAAGGCCTTTCTCTCCCAGAATGAAGGCCTTTCTCTCGCAGATTTTGTAGGTTTTGAATTGTCTCTGATGCTCTGTAATTTTTGCTTTTTTTTTCTACACAAACCTATTCTAACTTCTAGGGGTAAAAATGGTCCATATTAGTCTACTTTCTTTCCTTTGACCAGTCCAGCATGGCAAACCCTACAAGGAGTTTGCATTCCACTAGCATAGTTCTCAGGGTCATTGCTGTACAACCCCCCCCCCCATTGCAACACTTACATTCAAACAGATAAAAATGATTTTAATGTATCAACCCACAAATATCACAAGAATTAAAAATAACATTTTAAACCAAAAAAAAAAAAAAGAAACATAAGTAAGGTTTCTCTCTAGAAATGAAAGTATAATTTTCCATCTACTCTCACCTGAAATTATATAATAGACTGATAGATAGCAACAAGAAACAAACTGGAGGAATAAGGACGAGGAGAGAGAGAGTGTGAAGAACTATGGTGGATCACTTTGACGATCAGTTAGAATATGAAAAGCTTGTGAAAGGCCATTGATAGGGAAGCATCTAAACTGAGAGCAGCTTATTAAAGATATGCTCTGCTGCTTGCATCAGATGCAATGGAACGTGCATTTCTGTAAATGACAGCATAATTGTGCAGGGCTGTGTGAGCTCTATAAGAGCTGTCTGAGTGGCCACATGTTTGTGTTACACTACAAAACAATGCTTTTCAGTGCCAGCATAGAAAGAGTGTGTGTGTGTGTATGTGCGTGTGCGTATATATATATATATATGTAGGTATGTATGTATGTATGTACACTGGCTATCTTTTTCTTCCTCTCACTATACATATCATACATTTATTTTCTCATACTGGCATTAATGTGTGTGTGTGTGTGTGTGTGTGTCTGTACACATGCATACATCTCACACACACACAAACATCACACGCATGTCACATACATACACATCACACACACATATATCACACACACACACCACACATCACATACATATCACACACAAGTAACACACACACACATATATATATATATATATATATATATATATACACACACACACACACACACATGCTAACACAATAATGTAAAAAAAAAATTGACAAACCGATACAATCACACATAAGCTAATACTTATTTGATATAATCATAATAGTCTCAGAGACAAACAATACTTGCTTGCACACACACACACACACACACACACACAACTGAAAACTGCTTTTGATAAACTGATTGTATGTATGTCAATATCTAAGTTGAAAGTTTAGTAACAGCCAACCAGCTACCAGAGGTAGTGTTAGAAACCTCATTTAGCCAACAACCAGAATCAAACTTGTCAAATGCATCATACCTTCTAATTCATACCAACCTTTAGCCTTAAATGTTCTTATCCTGCGTCTGCTACTGTTGCCATTTTAAATCTGCAGAACCTAATGCAGTGTGAATGGTTTGGAGGTGGAACATAGCTAACTATAGAGAAAGTGTGCTGTGTGTGTGTGTGTGTGTGTGTGTATGTGCATTGTATTTGATATGTATATATGTGTATATGTACATTTTTATGTATATGAGTGTGTTATATTCAACACACATATATGTATTTGTGTCTATGCCTATATACATATATCTTACAATTGATCTTTGTGTGTGTTGAGATATATATATATATATATATGTGTGTGTGTGTGTATATATATAAGAAAATAATTTAATGCAATGCACACGTATAAATGTATGTAAATGTGTGGTTGTATTTAATGTGTGTGTGTGTATTGGGATATTTCCATGTTTACGTGTTGTATTTAAAATACACATGTCTGTATGTATATATGAGCTGTATTTAACACATACATTTCTAAGAGTTTATTCTGTTGTATGTATGTATGTTCAGTAACCTGCGAATAAC
Organism: Octopus bimaculoides; assembly: GCF_046866305.1. Taxonomy (NCBI): domain Eukaryota; kingdom Metazoa; phylum Mollusca; class Cephalopoda; order Octopoda; family Octopodidae; genus Octopus; species Octopus bimaculoides. The sequence continues at coordinate 69,548,886 of NC_142933.1, forward strand.
AATTTAGATTATATAAATAAAAGAAAAGGAAGAAAGAAAGAAAGATCTGAGAGAGAGAGAGAGAGAGAGAGAAAGAAAGAAATGACAGTTGTGTATAATTGCCTGGTGTTGCCAGCTGTTTAATAAATGTATATTATATGAGTGTGTTTGTGTACATACGCCTATATACATGTGCAAATACAGGCACACATACCTCAGACCCACACATCACAAAAATAAAGAGAAGGTATACTTTTCTAGTCATTAGTATATGTTCTAACAATAGTCACACTGACATTATTGTATCTCACCTAATGGTCAGAACATTCTCTTATCAAAAGATCTGTCAAGAACATCATCTACTCACGTTTGTATGGCGTCCCTTGGTAACAACTGTACAGTTTACGGTGGTAACAACTGGACACTGTCCAGTAGATAATATTGAGTTTCTGCTTCGTATTCTACGTTTCAGCCAGCAGTGGCACACTTTGTAGTCGCTCAAATGTTTTCAATCCAACAGCGAAAATCCCTGTCGATAAACTGTTACTCTCTTCTCTGTACATTAAATGTGAATTAGGTTTTCTGTGTAGATTGTATCGACTCAGAAACCCTACCATATTCATCCGTTGGAGCAACAAGGACCACCTGAGTTATCCTTGAGGGGAAGATGACTGGTACCTTGTACAGTGACTTTGTGTAATTCTTTAAGTATTCAGATTACTCTACCAAATGTAATGCTTGTTTATTCACATAGTTTTGAATTAACCATGCATTGGCACATAGCTCAGTGGTTAGAGCATTGGGCTAACAATCATGAGGTAGTGAGTTTGATTCCCAGACTGGGCTGTGTGTTGTGTTCTTGAGCAACACACTTCATTTCACATTGCTCCAGTTCACTCAGCTGTGGAAATGAATTGCAACATCACTGGTGCCAAGCTGTATCGGCCTTTGCCTTTCCCTTGGATAACATCGGTGGTGTGGAGAAGAGGAACTGGCATGCATAGGCAACTGCTGGTCTTTCACAAACAAGCTTGCTTGCATTTGGGTCTTGGAGGAACTTTCTAAGTGCAATCCCATGGTCATTCGTTACTGAAGGGGGTCTTTTACGCTATCTTGATTATAGCTTTGAAGTTTTTATGATTTGGTTGTTTGTTTTTAGATCGACATTGTTGGGTAGATAAAAGAGGCCAGATTTGACTGGGTTGAATATAAAACAGGTAGAATATTTGGACCTGATATGGCCAGTTTTAATGCTAAAGGGTTAAGGTGAAGAAGAGTTGCACAGTGTCAACTCTCACTCTCTCACCTGTGGCCATCTTCAGTCCAGTGGATAGACAAGAGAATGGAGATGGATGTAGTGGATGACCCAAGATACCCAATTTGCCCCACCTTGCTCTCTGCTCTTCACAATGTGTTGCTGAAGCTGCTTACTCTTCTCTTTTCCTTGTTTCAGTCATTTGACTGTGGCCATGCTGGAGCACCACCTTTAGTCGAGCAAATTGACCCCAGGACTTATTCTTTGTAAGCTTAGTACTTATTCTGTCAGTATTTTTTGCCGAACTGCTAAGTTCTGTTGAACTATGAAGCTTTTTGTTTGCACTGTCCACTGAATCCAGTCTCCGCATGCATAGATAGCAATACCCGAAATATACTAATTAACCTACAGCTAGGACCCTTAACAGGTGCTATTATTCTGGGTTGGAGTAGACCTACGAACAACAGTGGCTAAGAGGTACTACCATGCACCTCAAAAACTCCTGAACTGGGACCCCACTGCCAGATGCAGTTTATAGTCATACCCAGGACAAAATCCCACTTTCATGAGGTTACATACTGTGGACATAAACTTATCAAGATCTCAAATCATTATCATCATAATTATTGTTTTAATATACTGACTATTAAGATGCTGTGTGGAGGCGCAATGGCCCAGTGGTTAGGGCAGCGGACTCGCGGTCATAGGATTGCAGTTTCGATTCCCAGACCAGGTGCTGTGAGTGTTTATTGAGCGAAAACACCTAAAGCTCCACGAGGCTCTGGCAGGGGATGGTAGTGAACCCTGCTGTATTCTTTCACCACAACTTTCTCTCACTCTTACTTCCTGTTTCTGTTGTGCCTGTATTTCAAAGGGTCAGCCTTGTCACACTGTGTCACACTGAATATCCCCGAGAACTACGTTAAGGATACACGTGTCTGTGGAGTGCTCAGCCACTTGCACGTTAATTTCACGAGCAGGCTGTTCCGTTGATCGGATCAACTGGAAACCTCGACGTCGTAAGCGACGGAGTGCCAACAATCATTATCATCATAATTATTGTTTTAATATACTGACTGTTAAGATGCTGTAACGTGCATCACAATACTAGAGGGAAGAGATAGGGAATTCTGTAAAATGCAATGAACCAACTCTGAAGTTTGCTCTCTGTTACTAGTCAACAGCTGCAGTCATAATGAACATTAAAAAGTAAAAAATAAAAAAACTAGTTGCTTTTGAGTTTAGCTGCCTCACATCATATCATTCACAAAATAACAATTCTCAGAGAGGAAGTCTCATTATTTTAACTTTAGATATAATGATGATATTATAAGAGCAATTTATATATATTTCTTTATTATCAATCTGTCATTTTGTTGTCAAGGGTGCTATGATACATTTTGAAGTTCTCAGTAAACTGCCATTCCCAGGTGTATACATTTTGCATGTGGCACTATTCAATTGGGAAAATCTTGAATGTCAAAAATTCTCATTTCCCCCATCATCTAAATATTATAAATCTATTGATTTATGCTTTAAAATGCAATATATTATCTATTCACAAAATAATTGTATTTCAAAAATAAATTATAATAACCTGTACCCTACAGACAATTTATAGTTTTTAAAAGCTGCTCTTCATAAGTACTTATCAATAATCTATTTAGATTTCAGTAGATTGATAGAAGTCTATCTAGAGAATCCACCCATGTTTCATATCTCCAATCTATTTAAATATATAGATTGATAGAAGTCCACCTAAAGACTCTTGCTGTGTCTCATATTGTCAGTCTATTTAGATAGATTGATAGAAGACCACCTCAGGACTCCACCAATGTTTTATTTTTACTATTTATTTAAATAGATAGACAGAAGTGAACCTAAACACACAGCAGGTATCGCATCTTGTCAATCAATTTAAATGGACAAATTCAAGGAAATCCATCTACAGACTCCACTTGTGTTTTATTTCTGCTATTTATTTAAATAGATAGCACCAAAGAATTCCAATTCCACCTGTGTCCACCTGTATTTTATGTCTCCAGTCTATTTATATAGAGAGATTCAAAGAAGTCCATCTACAGACTCGTTTCTAGAGTGAAAGAAACCCACCTAAGGATTCCACATGTGTTTCTTGTCTCCAGTCTATTTAAATAGATACAGGATGCTGAACCTTTCCTATGAGATGACAAAGGACCGAGATATTTGGTGCCTTGCTGTATTCACGAAGACCCGTCCTCCACAGCAGAAGTATTAAGGCCACTCCCCTGACGAAGAGGATTGATCTGCAAGAGTCTTGTGCAGGAACCACTTAAAAAGCTCTCATGCTGGTGCCACATTAAAAGCATCTAGCACACTATAGCCCTAGGCTATAGTAGGAGACTCTTGCCCAACGTGCCACGTAGTGGGACTGAACCCAGAACTACGTGATTAGGAAGCAAGCTTCTAGCCACACCTGCACCTATCTAGGTATGTGAATTGAGCATACCTTGATTATTGTGAATGGACATTCATTTCCAATATTCAGCAAATTCATGTCTGGCCATGGAGAAATATTACTTTGCTTGAAAACAGGTGAAGGTCGGCAGCAGTAAAAAAAATTCCACCTCAAATAACTACATCCAGCCCATGATAACATGGAAAAGAGAACGTTAAAATGATGATGGTGGCAGTGGTGACATCTGCATCCCTGGAACTGCAGCTTTGTGTTTATCATTTTCCTACCCATAGGGTTCCCCACAGGCATGAACTTTCACAACCTCAACATATCAGTCGGTGTGTGTGAGAAAGAGAGAGAGAGAGAGCAATGGACTCAACTTCTGCTCTCTGAACGCTTATACTGAGCTAAGAGTTTGTGCGTGTGTCAATCGATTTCTCTCTCTTTCTCTCTCTCTCACTCTCTCACTCACTCACTCACTCTCTCACTCACTCTCACTCACACATGATAGAGACAGATAGACAGACGGAGAGAAATGTGTAGATTCAGTGTAAGTGTTCAGTACAGCATTCGGCCAGGTTAACCTATGAGATAATAGGACATTGGTAACTATAATTATGATAAATAGACAATGGTCATTCTTATCAAATAACATTCCAACAAGGGAAGAAACAAGAAATAAATTGAGGGAAAACGTTTAAGAGCAGATGTCGGAGTTGGGGGGGGGGGGGGGGAAACCATATTTCAAATTGATGTGGTAGCTGACCTCTCTCAAAATTATTCAATTTGACAGGAGATTGACGTTACTAAGGGGACATAATACACGGTTAAAGCCCACATCTTCGGAGAAAGAACGAACGAAAGTTCTTGGTTTGATGTACGACGATGCAAGAGAGTTAATTTATACATTTTATTTTAGTCTTCGATTATTACTTGTAATATTGTGACTGTACCGATGATCAGGTCTTTCGACTTGTTTGTGTGACATTTCTGACTATAGCGTCTCTTAATTCTTTTTCCAAACTTTCTAGCTGATTTGACCTGCTAGAAATAGCTGTAAAAACTCCTTAAAAATCACACCTTTCGATCTTTAACAAAGGACACCACAGGGTCGATAAAAACCAGTTATTTACTGAGTCGTTGGTATCATTTAATCATCTCCCCCCCCCCCCCCCACCGGCCAAATTGCTGGTCAATTGTCTCAACTAGAAACCAATGTTGTGACCGCGAGCTGGCAGAAACGTTAGCACGCCGGGTGAAATGCTTAGCGGTAATTCGTCTGCCGTTACGTTCTGAGTTCAAATTCTGCCGAGGTCGACTTTGCCTTTCATCCTTTCGGGGTCAATAAATTAAGCACCAGTTGCACACTGGGGTCAATGTAATCGACTTAATCCCTTTGTCTGTCCTTGTTTAGCCCCTTTTGGGCAATAAAGAAACAAACATTAGCACGCCAGGCGAAATGCTCAGCGACATTTCTTCCATGTTAAATATGGAGGAGGATCTGTGATGATATGGGTGGGCTATATCTTAGAAATTCGCAGGCCCAATGGTTTCCCTTCATGGTAGAATTAATAGTCAAGACTATTTAAGCATTTCATCTGATCAAATTAATCCTAAGGTTGCGGAACTGTTTGTGGAGGGAACCGCAATCTTTCAGGGTGATAGTACACCAATTCACACATCTAAAGTTGTTACTGAATGGCACGAGGAACATTCCAGTGAAGTTGAACATCTTATCTGACCACCACAGTCCCCAGATCTCAATGTTATTGAACATTTATGGTGCATTTTAGAAAAACAAGTAAGGAGTCGATATCTTCCATCATCACTACAAGAACTGGAGATTGTTTTAGCTGAAAAATGGACAAAAATTCCTTTGGAAAAAATTCAAGTTGTAATTACTGCCAAAGGCGATCCAACCCCATATTAAAATAAATTTGTTTGAAATTTAAACATTTTTCTATTTTGTCCAACGCATGTGTATGTATATATATATATATATATATATATATATATATATAGGCGCAGGCTCCGGGCTCAGTCCCACTGCGTGACACCTTGCGCAAGTGTCTTCTACTATAGACTCGGGCCGACCAAAGCTGAAAGAAGCTAGTCGTATATACATATATGTGTGTGTGTGTGTTTGCCCTACCCCCACCGCTTGACAACCGATGTTGGTGTTTTTACGTCACCATAACTTAGAGGTTCGGCAAAAGGACCGATAGAATAAGTACTAGGCTTACAAAACCCCTTAAGCGCTCTATATATATATATATATATATATATATATATATATATATTTATTATGTAGCCCTTAAAACGGTAATTTGCATTTACAGAGAGTACCGAACTGTCTTACACAGGATCTTGTTTTTAGGAATTCCCAATAAGTTATAAATACCCAAACTGAAGTTGGTTACGTAAGAACATGAAATTAGTTACCCCCGATAGTAAGAATTCAAATAAAGTAGCTCCGAAAAGGGCTTTAATGCGTTCCGCGAGTATATAGAACTTAGGAGGTAATACTAATAAGGTATGTATACTAAAATCGTGAAGCATGTTACGTGATAACAGGCTAATCACATATGATATAATAACAATTCAAAGTAAATAACTCTGAAAAGGGGTTTTGTGCGTTCCCAGAAAATATTACCCTTAGTGGCGCTAGTGTTGTTATATTCGTGAATAAGTCACTAACCGAAATAAGTGGATCTATTAGGAAAATACTATTTACTTGTTTAAGGGTTGGACTGGATAAATTGCCAAAATGACTTGAACAGTTCAAATACTAATAGGCATACTGAATTTGATTTATACCAAATAAACTAGGAAACTGAATGGGTTATTTCCCTTGACTGTTAAAATGAAAAAGATATATAAGGATCCCTTCCAGGGGTCCTATTATCGATTTTTATAAAAATCTGAATATGCCATTAGGTTTCCAAACATGAGTTCTGCTCACGTGTCAAGTTTCATCAAAATCGGTAAAACGATGTCGGAGGAGTTAGCTAACAACTCCACAAACACACCCACAGATAAAATTTCCCACATATATATATATATATATATATATATATATATATATATATATATATATATATATATATATATATATATATATATATGCATACATTATACCATGGGTGTGCTCTACATGCACCAATGTAAATCAGTGGAATTTTGAGTAGACACGAAATAACGGTTGGTGTCGGGTAGCAGGAAAAGGGAGAAAATGGACAAGAGAGGAACAATAATGGAGGGAAGATAAGAGACCGAGTGGAGAGAAAAAAAGTGATATATATATATACACACACACAGAGATAGACAAAATGGTAAAAAAATAATAAATGGGTGGTCGATAGAAAATTCTAGAAAGTGAGGGTCGAGAGAGTCAGATATATATATATATATATATACACACATATATACATGCATATATATATGTGTGTGTGTGTGTATATATATATATGTGTGTGTGTGTGTGTATATATATATGTGTGTGTGTGTGTGTGTGTATATATATATATATATAGACATATATACACACATATATACAATAGTATATGTTTGTATATATGTTTATACATATAACGTATATATATATACGTATATATATATATATATATGTGTGTGCACATATATTTATATATATACACACACACAATCACACACTATATATATATATATATATATATATATATATATGGTTTGTGATTTCGTAATTTATCTTAGTGTGAATACCCTTCCCACGTGAGACTGAATGATGGTAAGCTAAGTAAACTAGAGAGATCAACAGATATAAATATAAGAATCAAAGTAAACTATCTGAGCTAACTCACCTGTACTCCATAATTTATTAGTATACTCGTGCTGTCAACAATGACAGACGTTTCAATCTCTACAGCTGAGATGAATTTTCTTTCTTGTCTATTATTTTTTTTTCTTTTTACTCGGGTTAATTAATATTCTTTTCTTCTCTTAAATTGTTTAATCTGTGATTTCTTCCTATCACAAAAAGAAAACATTTTTTTTCTTTATCAATTATATTACTCATCTCTGAATTGACCAGACTATCTGATGCAGTCATACGTCACTAATCACAAGGCGCTTTCTCGCTTTGTTGTACGTAACCCTTCAATGATACCGCCCCGTTGGCTGGAACGGGCAGACCAATATTCGCCGCGAAAGGGATACCAGTCCATTGTAAATTTATCTATAGTAAAGTAGACTGGGGCAATGTAAAATGAAATGTTTTGCTCAAGAACACAATGCGTTGCTGGTTGGGGAATTGAAGCCACGATCTTGCGATCGCGAAAGCAACACCCTAACCACTAGGCCAGTGATTCCCAGCCTGGGGTCCGCAAAGGTAGTACTAGGGATAGGGGTCTGTGGGGAAAACTCATTTGAATAGAAAGAGTTGGAAACCCTTGTGAAAAGGTTGGGAACCCCTGCAGTAGGCTATGCATCATCACTCGGATTCGAACTCGAAGCATAAATAAATTAAAAAAATTTTTAAGATAAAGTTACCTTCTCGTGTCATACCGACTCATAAGGGCCGGTTTTTCAGTTTCATGGCGTATGTATTCTCCACCTGGATGGGACGCAGGTCCGTTGCAGGATTATTCATTTTTGCCAGCTGAGTGGACTGGAGCAACGTGAAAAGAAGTATTTCGGGGTCGATTAAATATGTACCAGTTACACACTGTGGTTTAATGTAATCGAATAGGCCCCTCTCCCAAAATTTCAGGATTTGTGCCTATAGCGGAAATGATTATTATTATTAGTAGTAATAAGGTAGCGAGCTGGCAGAATCGTTATCAGGTTGTACACAATGCTTAGCAGTATTCCTTCGACTTGATCCTTTTCCTGAAAATTGCTGACCTTGGGCCAAAACTTGAAACAATTATTATAGCCAGAACGGTGGACTGACAGGATCGCTAGAGTATTGGGAAAATGCTTTGAGGTTTTTCTTACAGTTCTTTACGTTCAGAGTTCAAATCCCGCCGAGATAAACTTTGCTTTTCGTCCCACTAAGGTCGATGAAATAAAGTACCAGTCAAGTATTGGGGTCGAGGGTAACGGTTAACCCTTCCCCTCAAAGTTGCCTATTACTATTATAACCCTTGAACAATCGGGACGAGACTTTAGACTCACTGTTAGCAATAACGTGATTTACTTGTCATCCATACATTTCTTTTAAGTCTAGTTAATCCTGTGGATATATGGAAACGACATTGCAAGCGAAAGATGTTAGTTGTTTGAAGCGAGTAACCAGATGGAGTTGAGAGTAATTATTCAAACAGAATGCAGGGATTGTGATGAAAATATTGATGACTTATTTAATGTGAATCCAGTGATTGTTTCAAAACGAGCAAATATCACTCGTAACTATATTTAAATCGCAGAATGAATGCAAAGGGCAGGTATTATGTGGATGGAGTGTCGGAAGAGCAACTTAGCAAGGTTGCCAGATCAATTAGAGAAGGGGAGAGAGAGAGAGAGAGGGGAAAGAGAAAAAAAAAACAAGCGTAAATGGAATGTGTGTGTGTGTGTGTGTGTGTGTTGAGAAAAAGGGGGAGTGTGTGCGTGCTGAAAAATGGTAAAACATACGGTTATAGATAATCACCAAGCAGTGCTGAGATAAATTCGAAACTTAAAACCAGTTCTTTCATCCAAGGCAGGTACCTTCTGTGTAGTAAATCAGCTACATGAACGATCACAATCGAGCGGGCATGGAAGTATTAAAAAAAAAAAAAAAAGGCGTGTTAAGTGTATTTACAAGAGAAGTTGTGTATAGAAGTAAATGAATGATGTAATCAAGTGATATCTTTACAGCTGTTTCGGATAAACAATGACTGGTGCCACAAACGTGTACATTATGAAATGAGCTCCAATTGATATTGTAGGTGTATGAATTAATACGGGCTTTGAGACACGCGTGATGCGAAATAATGTCCACCTCATCAGAACTATGGCAAACTATATATATATATATATATAACTGTAATACATATTAATTTTTTCCCACAAGAGGAGAATTTTCTTCTCAGTAACTGCAGTGAATTTACCTTTTAGCAGTTGAAATATGTCTCAAACATATTTTAGCTAACCTAAACTCTGCGCGCGCGCACGCACACGCACACGCACACACACGCGTGTGTGTATATATATATGGAGTGAGAAGGAGCCTATGTGTGCAAGCCTGAAAAGCAATGCGTTCTGCTAATTGTACTTCATTGTAACCAACCTGCAAATCAGAACAAAGGGATGCCAAGTGGGAACAACATAACATCTTCGATGGAATACGCCTCAGAACAACTCGTGTCTTATTCGCTCAACTATTTCTACTCCCAGTTAGATAAAGAAAAAACATGCGCGCGTGCGCCCACATCGAGCAAAGTGTCACAGATGTCAAATTAGTGTTAAACTTATTTAATACACGAATCATAAAAACGCTAATCAGAAGTAAATATTGGGTTCAGTTCTATTCGTTATACACCTATAACCAACTTGCCGTCCCCACCAACAACGACTGCATCTATACAAATGTTGTCGACATTTTTTTCCTTCCTAACATTCTGTATCTAAGCGTCACCTACATGCATGCAACCCAAATGAATAAAAACCATCACAGTATATATCAGGGAACATTATCGCATCTTATGTTACCTTTAAACACGAAAAGCACAAAACTAGAGCCCTCACGACCGCTGTCATTAAAGATCTCTTCAAGAAAGTGCACATCCTAAACGCAACAAAGACTGCAGCTCAAAGAGTGGCCTTTCTCTTCAAGACCAGAAACTACATTAACCACTTCATCCTCCGTCAACCACTAATCTTCAACAAAGCGTATCTGCGGCCCACAACGGTATACTACTACATCAATGACAATGCTGCTACATACATCGTGACATGTTCGGTACACCCTCCCAGCATGTTTCGATATTATAACGACCTCATAAGCGAAGCATAGCCTTCGTTACATTTGCCTCAGAAAAATCGTTTAATAAATAAATGTAAAACAAATGGGAGTTTGGTGTAAGAAACTAGAATTGTTTAGAAAATAAATAGTTCAGAAACGCCATCTACATGAAAAACAGCAGTTAAGTTCGTGTTAAACATATTTATTGCAGCATAAAGAGAGCATTAGAAAGTTAATGAGAAATAAATATGCGGTGAGGAAATATAAGAAGGATATCATTCAATGATTCGTATTATTTTCACAGCTGGTCTAGTCGGTAGGATGTTGAAGTTCAGTGTAAACGGGTCAGTGGTAGCTCGGTGCTTCGTATCTCGTCACCAATGCAATATAATGTGCTAGTGTAGTTAACTTTTGCTCAGAAATGTTATTCTAGGCAGGTACATCTCATACCATTGTTGTTGCTTTTGTGTAGCTACAAGTTTGCTTCAGTTGAACAGGCTTATGACCAAAGCTGTTTCAACTGTGACAATCCCATCTCTCTTACCCATTTTGTTTTCTTCATATACTGTAACCAGAACTTACATATTTCAATGTCTTGCTTTTCTTGTGTAATTTTAAGTAGATTTAGCTACTGTTATTAGCAAGACAGACATGCCGTGTAGAGGTTCTATTTGTCATGTCGGTGCAATCACAATAATCTTTATTTTACTAGACCGTTTAAATATATAGAAACAGGAAAGATGTAGGGTAAAGTAGCAGTAGATGGAGGAGGATGGGGCGATGGGCCACATAGCCCAAAACAAATGGTGTACTCAGTCGTACCCTGCGGTAATGTCCACGATGGTGTTGCCGCGGCTAGCGACACTCGCTGCAGCAGCCACTACACTTCGCGAGGCTCATTTTCCCATCGGGCCGCCGCTATCCCTATTTTGAGGAAGAAATCTGTAAAGTTTCTTAAATTTGTAGTGTTGATTTCAAATGTTCCAATGGTATGTAATTCCCATGTATGTTTCTCCCGACAAGAGTTCGATTTCCTTACGACACACATAAAAGGTAAGGAGAGAGAGAGAGGGGGGGAGTGGTGAACGATGGGAGTGGCAGTACAGAAACCGAGAGAAAGATGAACTGAGAGAGACAGAAATTTTATATTAGGCATTAAGAAGCCCACTTTGCTACCACGTGGGTTTGAGTTCAGCCTCACTGCGTAGCACGTTGAGCAAGTATTTTCAACTGTAGCCCCGGGCCGACCAATGCTTTGTGCGCGAATTTGGTAGACGGAAAATATGTATAAGCCGATCGTGTGTGGGTGTATATATATATATACTACTATAGCCTCGGACCGACCAAAACCTTGTGAGTGGATTTGGTAGACGGAAACTGAAAGAAGCCCGTCGTATATATGTATATATATATATATATATATATACTTAGCGGTTCGGCAAAGAGACCGATAGAATAAGTACTAGGCTTCCAAAGAATAAGTTCCGGGGTAGATTTACTCGACTAAAGGCGGTGCCCCAGCATGACTGCAGTCAAATGAATGAAACAAGTAAAAGAGAGAGGGAGAGAGAGTATATATATAATTTTTCTCGTCTGGCCGTAAAGCCTTTTCTGTTTGTTTTCCTGTCTTGTTTTTTGTCCGCCACTACATTCCTCCATGGCAAGATTTAATTTATGTATACAAATTTAATTTGCGGTCCATGGGAAGAGCCGTTTTAACGATGCGTCCTGCTCAGCTCTTCGAAACGCCGGTGTTAAAACGGGGGTAGCTGATGAAGTAGAATGTTCTCTATGTGGCTTGTGTGTTTTCTCGTCTACGTTTTGTTTGCAATGTCCTGTACCCAGATATGCACCTATACATACAGGTGGATGTCGGTATGCACATACCTGTACGTATATATGCATATACTCATTTACTATTTGTTTTTATATATATATATATATAGATATATTCGTCCCCATAACTTAGGGCATGGCTGCAGTCTGATGACTAAGATAAATGAAAAAAAAAATAACAATAAGTAAAAAAGATAAATTCCGAAGATAAAGCGGTACCACAGCATGGCCACAGCCTTTGGGTTAGACTACCAATAAAAGAATGAGGTGAAAAATTAAAACGAAAGACACGAACGAGATACCTATTTTTGTCTCATCGATCGCAGTGTGTGTGTATAGATAGATATAGATATAAGAGAGAGAGAGAGATTGTCAACAATAGGTTAATGAATGAAAGGAAATAATGAGAACGATGAGTTAGAGAAAGGAATGGGAGTTCAGATGGAGAAATGAAAGAAAGACAATAGTCAAAACGATATATGAGAGAAACATTTGTGAGAGAGGGAGGGCGCAAAATTAATTAAAAAAATGAAAGTGATGGAAGGAACGGGTGGTTGACAAGTGAAGCGGGAGAGACAGTGATGAAAATGAAAGCAATAATATTTTTTGTTTTTTTTGTTTTAGTTTTTCCATATTAACAGAAGCAAAGAAAATTGTAGGTCGAAAGAGGAGAAGTAGGAGATGTAAGAAGAAAGGGGAAGTGATCGCTGAAAGCGGAAAAGAAAAAAAATGGATTAATGATAGAAAATATCATCATATTTTCCGTCATACAAGTCGAGGTATAAAGTATTATAAGAGTGAATATGTAATGTAAATATTGAAACATCGTCACTATCTTTCCAAACCCTGTTGCATATCACATGCAATTTTTGGTCCGTCAAAGTTGTCTTGGTGTATAAGTCGACTAGTTCCCTCCCACCAATTTTCAGGCTTTGTGTCTTCAGCAGAAATGATTATTATTGTTATTATTATTGGCACTGCTGTCTTGTCACTGAGGACAGAGCCATTGAATGCGATTGTCTGACGCCACATTCCTGGCATTCTGCTTTTTCCCCCCTTACCACTGCGAACCCGCGTCTTACTTCAACAACAGTTAACAACTAAGCCCAGTAGATCCCTACACCCCCGACGCCAACATCACCCCACTGGAATATGAAGCGTCTCAAACTTACCAAAGACTATACAACAGAAATGATATTTATATATTTTTTTAAAATTAAATTATTGGTAACTGTTTGGTTTGTCAAATTTGTCGACATTATCTGTCAGTAGTTTGAAACATGAGGAGGTGGTGTGGTGGTGGCTTGATGTTTACTCTCAGGAAGAAAGACAAGAGACATATTGCTCAGACGGTTCACCCTTTTCACTTGCGGTGAGCTGGCAGAAACGTTAGCACGCCGGGCGAAATGCTTAGCGATATTTCGTCTGTCTTTACGTTCTGAGTTCAAATTCCGCCGAGATCGACTTTGCCTTTCATCCTTTCGAGGTCGATAAATTAAGTACTAGTTGTGTACTGGAGTCAATCTAATCGACTGGACCCCTCTCCCAAAATTTCGGGCCTTGTGCCTAGAGAAGAAAAGAATATTCTTCAGATTTTGAGTTGAAATAAGCCTTGTAAGTGGATTTGGTAGACGGAAACTGAAAGAAGACCGTCGTACATATGTATATATGTGTGTGTGTGTGTGTATATGTTTGTGTATCTGTGTTTGTCTCCCTAACATCGCTTGACAACCGATGTTGGTGTGTTTACATCCCCGTAACTTAGCGGTTTGGCAAAAAGACACCGATAGAATAAGTACTAGGCTTCCAAAGAATAAGTCCTGGGGTCGATTTGCTCGGCTAAAGGCTGTGCTCCAGTATGGCCGCAGTCAAATGACTGAAACAAGTAAAAGAGTATATCTGTGGCTATATTTCAACGTGTCCTATTCTTTTTAAAAGTAACAGAGATGGGTAGAGAGAGAGAGATTTGGTTCTTATTTCTAGTAGGCCGAACTACAACTTCGTTACCTTGCAAGTCCGGAGAATGAATTAAGAGGATTAACAATCCATATTTCCAATGATATATCGAGTAGAGTGTACTTAAGGCGGCAAGGGACTGGATGGCAACCACCCACGCAGGTCATGGCCTGAGATTTGAACTCAGAATGCAATGACTCGGAACAAATACCGCAAGACAGACCATCTAACATTGTAAGAAGATTTCCGCCAGTCCGCTTTGAAAAGGATAAAAGCAAAGTTGACGTTAGTGTGATCTGAACTCAGATGGGAGGGCACCATAAATAACGTGCTGTTCTCGGCCATTTTTTTGTCTTTGAATCTTATTTTAATCTGTAAGACCTCCAAAGCCTTTGAATGTAAATATATATGTATAAAAGAAAAAAAGAAAACCCTCCATTCTTCTGTATTTTTATAATTGAATAATAATACGAATTGTATTTTAAAAAATTAAAATATATGTATTGTAGAAGTATAAGCTATTTATTGCACGTGCTAAGAAGCCCGTCGTGTGTGTGTGTGTATGTGTGTATATATATATATATATGAGTATATGTGTATATACGTACATGTATGTACATCTACATGTATATATAGATACATATCTGGGTACAGGACACGGCAAAAAAAAACGGTGTGTGTGTCCCCACAACCACCACTTGACAACCGATGCTGGTGTGTTTACGTCCCAATAACTTAGCGGTTCGGTAAAAAAGACCTATAGAATAAGTACCAAACTTAAGAAAATTAATACTGATATCGATTAGTTTGACTAAAATTTCTCAAGGGCAGTGCACCAGCATGGCCGCAGTCTAATGACTGAAAGAAGATAAAAAATATGTTTTTTAAAGATATGGACCCCACCTATCCACACACAGGCATACGCACAAGGGTCATTTGGGACCACTAGTCTGACGCTCCAACGTCTCAGCTAATCCGCTTGCCTTTTAAAGAAGATCGAAACACACTCAGGTATACACAATACACAGACATGCATACACAAAACAGAATCTCACACACACATACGTACATACATTCGTACACATTTCTCACACGCGCACACACCTGCTTCTTGTGACACAGAAGACTGTTGGCGAGACACCTGTTTGTCTAGACATGGGGGGGGGCACAGAACGAACTACATCTCTCCCTCCCTCCGTTACACACTGTGTTAAAGTGGTCAGCGCAAATGTCACTGACCTCATGGGTCACTGAGAGCATGAGAAGGAGAGAAAAAAAAAAGACAGTGATGAGGGGGTGCGGTGTATTGAAGTGAAATAAAAGTGACATATACTACATTTTGTAAATAGAGGAGGAGAAAGAGAGAATGAGGGTTTGAGCAGAAAAGACAGTGTGCGTGTGTGTAGGAGAGAGAGAACATAACGTATACATACACACACGTTTTAGTCGTCACTGCTGAGTGCGATCAATAAGTTCAGTAATAATCTACACATACAAACACCAACACACACACATGTAGATGAACAAACGAAAGGGATTTCTCGTACTCGCTTGACCTGCAGCCAAATATCACTCAAACTACATTTTGCTGCAGCACAGAATTTTGTCAGTGAACAGGTCGCGGTCTGAAAGCGACGAAAATATTTTGACAAATTAAATTTAAATGTTGAAGTGAATCTAACGGTTTTTGTGTGTTATTTTAAATGGCTTATAAACACCTTCCACGCTGCAATTGTTTCCGTTCCAGCACACGATCTCAGATCAGGTCACTTGCTATGCAAGTACATCTCCGTAATACATTTTATAATCTTAAAAAAAACAGAGAAAGAGAGAGAGAGAAACAGACAGAGAAAGAAAGTGAAAATAAAATAAAGTACAATATTGATTTTCCAGAGCCTTTGGTCCCAAAGCGTTTCTGAAGTACGGATTTTTCCGAAACCGGGGTTTTCGCCTTGTTCAACAGATACGAGATGAAAAATCTTTTAGCTTTAATTTGTTTCACTCATTGAACCGTGGCCAAGCTGGGGCACCGCCTTCAAGGATTTCAGTTAAACGAATCGACCAGTGCATTTTTCTTTTTCGAATCTGGAGCACTTGTTATATCGATCGCGTTTGGTGAACCACTAATGTTATTGAGATTTAAAACACAGCAGTACCGGTTGTCAAGCGGTGGGGATAAACACACATACATATCGTGTCTGTGTGGTAAGAAGCTTGCTTCCTAATCACATAGTTCCGGGTTCAGCTCCACTGCGTGGCACCTTGGGCAAGTGTCTTCTACTACAGCCTCGGGCCGACCAAAGCCTTGTGAGTGCATTTGGTAGATGGAAACTGAAGCCCGTCGTATATATGAATACATGTGTCTGGATCTGTGTTAATCCTCCACCACCGATTGACAACCAGTGTTGGCGTGTTTACGTCCCCGTAACTTAGCGGTTCGGCAAAAGAACTGATATGCTTTTTAAAAATGTCCTGCGATCGATTTGTTCCACAAAAACTCTTCAAGATGGTGCCCCAGCATGGCCGCAGTCAAATGACTGAAACAAATAATAAATATGACGCGCTTCTTTCAGTTTCCTTCTATCAAACTCATTCATAAAGCTTTATTGGGCCCGAGGATCATGATAGAAGACACTTGCCCAAGGTACCACGCAGTGGGAATGAACCAGGAACTATATGGTTGAGAAGCAAACTTACTACTAGGTAGCTGTACATTAGTATAAATGGTAAAATCTTGTTTAATACTGTGCCATGCGAAATATTGGGTTGTCCGGAAAGTTCGTGCCGATTTTTAAAGGAAAAAAAAAAAGGTCAATAAATACTTGCCATTACATTTTAAATGAAGCATTTTGTTGCATAATGCGTCTCCATCTTTCCTTTAACTTGAAAATACCCTCTTCCCAGAATTGAGGTGGTTTCATGGCAAATAAGTCGAAAGGTAAGCTACTATAAATTGGCACGAACTTTCCGGACAACCCAATACTAACTAGTCTGGTTCAGTCCCACTGTGTGGTACCTTGGGTAAATGTCTTCTACTATAGTATCGGGTCGACCAAAGCTTTGTGAATAGATTTGATAGACGGAAACTGAAAGAAGTCCATTAAATAAATAAATATATATATAATCTTAGGTCCTGATAGGGCATTTCTAGAGAAATGCACTCAACCAGAGTTATGGGCTATCAACACTGTCAGCTTCCAGACTGATGCCGAAATTCATCAAATGTAGAAAATCCTGGTTTCATCTGTGTGTGTGTGTCTTTGTATATGCGTCTGACACCTACTGCGTGACAACCGGTGTTGGTTTGTTAACGTCCTTGTAAGCCAGTGGTTCAGCATAAAGAGATCGATAGACTAAGTGATGGACTTTGAAAATAAGAAAAATAATTACTGGGGTCGATTTGTTCAGCTAAAACCTTTCAAGGCGGTGCCCCAGCATGACCACAGTCAAATGAGTGAAACAAGTAAAAAAACAACAAAAAAAAAAGAATGATGATATGACGCTAACACAAACTCACGCATTGGATTTACCCACACCCCTTCTCATCCTCCAACACACCACTGGTATTGATTTTTGTTCACTCTGAAAAGATTTAGGAGAGCAGAATGAATCCCGTGTGGATTTGAACTCAGAACATATTTGTATGGTTTTAAGCTCGGTTACTTTCGACTCTGCACCCCATACATTCCGGTGGCACATTAATGCTAGTTTAATTCCATATCACGCACCGTGTGTGTGTATATATGTGTATGTATGTATGCGTCTACGTCTGTGTAAGTGTGTACGTGCATGAGTTAGTGAATGTCGATGGCTAACGAGAGAGATAGAGAGAGAAGCAAAGGAGAGAGGGTAGGAAATAAGAAACATATGGTATAGATCAGAAACTCGAACTAGTTGCAATGGAACATGTTGTGGGCAGCAGGAGGAGAAAGATGAGGATGAAAATGACGGTTGTGATGGAGGGAGAAGGAATGCGTATGTGCGTGCATGTGTGTTAAAGGCGAGAAAGGGTTAAATTTCTGTGATAACTCAGTAACTAGTTCTGTCATAGCTCTTATTCCGCCTCCACCTACACCTTTCCACCACAGAACAGCCAGTGGTATACAGCTTGCACGGTGGTGGTGGTGGAAGTGAAGGCTGGTGGTGAAGAAATAAACCAAACCATTATGAGGCAGCAGCAGCAGTGTTAGTAGTAGTAGTAGTAGTAGTTTCGATAAGGAAATCGAAAGGGACGAACAACGAAGCCAGCGGTGTTGCAGTCCTGATAATAAGGCATGTATCTATCTATATCTGTTCTCATTTATGTGTGAGCATGTGTGTAGTTATCATAAAAGAAAACGGAACAACCAGCCAACCAACCAACCAACCAGCCCCCCTACCAACCAACCACAAATGCGCACGCACACAAATAAAAGCTTCGGATTTGATTCAATAAGAACTTCTGGTTCGCTGAGTGGATGGATCTATTTGCACGGTTTTATGACTGGATTTATCTGTCGGTGTTATGTCAATCTATATATAGACCCTGTCTATGTATGAATATGGTCTTGTATATGTATTGGTCTCTATTTCTTGAAAGCAGATTCTCAATAAAATTCATGTTGAATCATTTGGATGATATTGCCCTATGTCCTTAAACAAACGCTTCCTGCCTCACTCTAGCAAGCTGTAAATGAGCGTTGTAACTATGTATACAGTACACTGGGAAGTACAGTTAGAGAACAACATAACTTGCAGTGTTAAATTCAAATTTTACTTAGAATCGACATTGCTTCACTAGGCTTATTTGCCAACCCATCACCCCTGTACAACCAGCAGACTGTTCAATGGGTTACGAGGTTTGCCCTGAACTAACTGATAGAACATGCAGTTTCTTATAATCTTCTGTGACGGTCATCCATTCAAAACCATAGTTAAATCAACATAAACACACACACATGTACACAGGTAAGCACACATACACACCAGAGTGACTGAGATGCAAAGTGAGAAAGATAGTAGACCTGAACGACTATACCTATCAGTTCGTGTGGGAATGTTCAAAATATCTCGTTTCAGATGTTTTCTCTTCATCTAAAATGCGAAGTAGGCTTGCTTACAGCCAAAACAACAACACCATGTCTCTGTTCCCCACGTTCTGACGAAAGACGAAGATGCGAAACTTTGAATTCTACGTCACGGCTCTTCAAACACTTATTTTATTGACACATATCGCCATTTTTCTGAGATTCCGGACTTTAGCCTGTCGAAGGCAGCTGAGTGGAAGAGAAAGAGCGTTACAATATCTAGTTTTTGTTCAACTATGCTGTGGTTTGTTAAGGTGGTTGAAACCTCTCACTTTTACTATCTTCACATTCTGTACACACAAACGAATACTTGGTTGGTTGTCACTCCGTCGGTTACGACAACGAGGGTTCCAGTCGATCCGATCAACGGAACAGCCTGCTCGTGAAATTAACGTGCAAGTGGATGAGCACTCCACAGACACGTGTACCCTTAACGTAGTTCTCGGGGAGATTCAGCGTGACACAGTGTGACAAGGCTGGCCCTTTGAAATACAGGCACAACAGAAACAGGAAGAAAGAGTGAGAGAAAGTTGTGGTGAAAGAGCACAGCAGGGTTCGCCACCATCCCCTGTCGGAGCCTCGTGGAGCTTTAGGTGTTTTCACTCAATAAACACTCACAACGCCCGGTCTGGGAATCGAAACCGTGATCCTACGACCACGAGTCCGCTGCTCTAACTACTGGGCCATTGCGCCTCCACTCGTTCCACGATAGTGCTGCAGCTAATAATAATCCTTTCAATAATAGGTACAAGTTGGAGGCAGGGGGCAGTCGATTTCATCAACCCCAGTACTTGACTAGTATTAAATTTATCGACTCTGAAGAGATGAAAGGCAAAGTCGACCTCGGCGGAATTTGAACTCAAAATGTAAAGACGGCCGAAATGAAGCCGAGTATTTTGTCAGGCGTCCCATCGATTCTGTCAGTTCGCCGCGTTAATAATAATAATAATGGTTTCAAATTTTGCCACAAGGGCAGCAATTTGGGAGGAGGGGATGAGTCGATTACATCGACGCCAGTGATCAACTGGTACTTATTTTATAGACCCTGAAAGGGTGTAAGACAAACTCAACTCCGGCGGCATTTGAACACAGAACGTAATGTACCGGGTGGAAACAAACCAAAATTGAACTCTTGTGACTATTGTTTTATACGTTTCAGTCCAAAGGCTTTGAACATGCTGGGACACCACCAGTAAAAGATTCGAATCACAGCTAAGTATTTGTCCAGTCTTCTATTTTTTTTTCTCTTACTTGTTTCAGCCATTGGACTGCGGCTAATGCTGGCTTTGAATGGTTTTAGTTGGCAATCTGGCAAAATCGTTAGCAAGCAAAATGCTTAGCGGCATTTCATCCGTCTTTACGTTCTGAGTTCAAATTCCGCTGAGGTCGACCTTGTTTTTCATCCCCTTCGGAGTCGATGAATTAAGTGATCGACTGTCTCCTTCCCCACAAAATCCAGGCCGTGTGCTTATAGTAGAAAGGATTATTATTATTATTATTATTATTATTATTATTATTCCGCCGAGTTCGACTTTGCCTTTCATCGATAAATTAAGTACCAGTGAAACACTGGGGTCGATGTAATCGACTAGTCCCCTCCCTGCAAATTTCAGACCCTGTGCCTTCAGCAGAAAGAATGATTACTACTACTACTACTACTATTTGTCTTGGCGGGGACAAAATGCTTACGGTATTTCGTCCGTCTTGACGTTTTGAGTTCAAATTCCGCCGAGGTCGACTTTGCCTTTCATCCTTTGGCGTTCATTGAAATAAATACCAGTTACGCACTGGTGTCGATGCAATCGACTAGTCTCCTTCCCAAAAAATTTCAGGCCTTGTGCCTTTAAAAGAAAGGATTAATTCATAGCTCAACATACAGGTAGGTTTTCGTTTATGGCATGAGGAAGGTGGGTAAGAAAAGTGATGAAAACTAAAAGCAATAATAGAGAGGGTAAGAAGGACGAGGAAGTTGCTAGGAAGTATAAAAAAAAAGGTCCAGATGGACTATATGTAATCTGAACCTTTCCCCCTTTGTTTTATTTTTTTTTTTTTTTACAGAAGCCCACGTTTTAGGCTATGGAGATTCCGATTCTGAAAAAAAATTTTCAAAAATCTCAATTTCAAAATTTCGATCCCCCCGCCCCCCGGTTTTTATATAGATCCACAGGGTAAACCTAACCCTAACTCAAACCCTAACCCTAACCCTAACCCTAACACTAGTTTTGTGAGATTTGGCTGCTATTTCTAGCATGTAAATAGCCTGCTTGGTGGGGGGGGGGGGGTGAAATTTTTCAAATTTTTTTTTTTCAGAATCGGAATCTCCATAGCCAAAAACGTGGGATTCTGTAAAAAAAAAAAAAATAAAACAAGGGGGGGGGGTTCAGATTACATATAGTCCATCTCTACCAAAAAAAAAATAGAAAGAGGAAGAGTGATAGGTTGATACGAGTATGTGTACGAATACAGCAGAGCAGGGCGCAGCGGTAAATAGAGACAAGAAATATGTGATAGAGGAGTTAGATTGAAGTTGTAACCAAACATGTTATGTTATCTGAGTTGGGATGGGATTGGGACGGGTGTAAACCAGTAAGTTTGAGAACAAACCAGATAGAGATGATACGTTGGTCGATAGATTGGGTTCTAATTAGCCTGCCTGGTGGTAAGGGGTGGTGGATGTAGTTGTGGGTGTGAGAAGTAAAGCAGCTGGTGACGGTGGAGTAATGGTGGTAGTAGGAGTAGTGAACGGGAAAGGGGTGTTGTGATAGGAGAGTGGCAATGAAACAGAAACAGACATTAGCTGGAAACTACCGAAATGGTTCTAAACAATCTTGTATGTGCGCGTGTGTGTATATATGTGCATATATTTATATATCTTTTACTTGTTTCAATCATTAGACTGCAGCCATGCTGGGGCATCGCCTTGAAGAATTATTAGTCGAATGATTCTATCCCAGTGGTTGATTTTTTTTTTTTTTTTTTTGCTAAACCTGGTACTCATTTTATCGGCTTCTTATATTGATAGGAAGGACAACAAAAGAAAGAGACCTCGATATTATGTAAATAGAGGAATTTATCTGTAAAAATATGTGGCACTTATTCGGTAGCCATGATAAAACTCCGAGTTTCAGATGCCGGAGTGGGAGCCCACGCCAACATCTAAAATTTCAATGGCCGAATAACTGAAGAAATGTTGGCGTGGGCTCCCACCCCGGCATCTGAAACTCGGGATTTTATCATGGCTACCGAATAAGTGTCACATATTTTTACAGATATATATATATATATATAAAATAATAATATTTCTATTTTATTAGATCAGTGACTGTGTGTCACTTTGAAGACTGTATATTAGAACGGTGAATTCAGCAACGCCACCTAGCCAAGCAGAGCAGCTGCTTAGCTAGATGGGGCAATAAAGAGCAATAACCCAGGAATCGGTCCACACGTTGTCTTGCACTAGATGGGAGTGGTGAATTTCCTGTTCGAAAATATAAGAACACAGATATTGTATCGTATATCCGGTTGGAAACGATGTTTCCTGGGACTAAACAACAGATACCACCAGAAAAAGGTAATTAAAATTCATTAAAATGACAGATCTATCGAACTTTCAAAGAGGTCAAATTGTTGGTGCTCGCATGGCAGGTGCTAGCGTAACGAAAACAGCCGAAATGTTTGGTGTATCAAGAAGTACTGTCTCGAAAGTAATGACAGCTTTTGAGAAAGAGGAAAAAAAACCTCCACGTCGAAACAAAATTCCGGAAGTTAAAACCAAAACTTTCAGATAGGGACCGTCGGACTCTTACGTGAATTTTTGGAAAGGAACACAAAATTACAGCAGAGCTTAATGACCACCTCGAGAACCCAGTTTCCACAAACACTGTTGGCCGGGAGCTGCACAAAGCAGGATTTCACGGGAGGACTGCAATCAGAAACCACTACTTTCAAAAACAAACGTTGCAAAGTGTTTAGAGTGGAGTAAAATCCTACAGAATTGGTCCCTAGAGCAGTGGAAGAATGTTATTTACTCAGACGAGTCATCCTTTACCTTGTTTCCGACCACCGGCCGAGTATACGTGTGCAGACAGCCAAAAGAAACATTTGACCCAGACTTCTTTCTTTCAACTGTTAAACATGGAGAAGGATCTGTGATGATGGGGGTGGGGGCGCTATATCTTGGAAATCCGCCGGCCTGATGTTTTCCTTTCATGGCAGAATTAATAGTCAAGACTATTTAAGCATTTTATCTTATCAAATTTATGCTACGGTTGCGGAACTATTTCCGGAGGGAAATGCAATCCTTCAGGATAATAATGCACCAATTCACACAGCTAATTTGTTACTGAATGGTACGAGGAACATTCTAGTGAAGTTGAACATCTTATCTGCCCACCACAGTCCCCTACAAGAATTGGAGATTCTTTTAGCTAAAGAATGGACAAAAAATCCTTTGGAAACAATTCAAACTTTGTATGAGTCTATAACTGGTAGAATTCAAGCCGTAATTACTGCCAAAAGCGGTCCTACTCCATATTAAAATAATTTGTTTGAAATTTTAAGGTGTTTCCATCATTTTGTCCAACCCCTGTGTGTGTGTGTGTGTGTGTGTGTGTGTATTATAACTGTCGAGTTTTTCGGCCCACGTTGAGAAAAAAACCTGTGGTGCAACCACTTCATCTGCTTTTCAAACGAGGCCTAAAATTGTAAGCTTATATGTGAATAGGTAGATATATAGATAGACAGATAGATAGATCGGTGTGACAATGTTGGAGCATTTTATATATATATATAATAGTCGTCAACTAAACGTGACTAAGGGTGTGAATTACCCCTACATTGCTAGAAATAGGAAATAAAATGCTCCAACATTGTCACACCGATCTATCTATCTGTCTATCTATATATCTACCTATTCACATATAAGCTTACAATTTTAGGCCTCGTTTGAAAAGCAGATGAAGTGGTTGCACCACAGGTTTTTTTCTCAACGTGGGCCGAAAAACTCGACAGTTATTTCAAATGAAATTTATGGTCTATTTTTTACGATAAGTGTATTTCAATGCGCAGGTTAGCATCTCCTGCACTAACGGACAGATAATCGGATCTGCTTACGTATGATGGTTACTTCTTCAGAATGAAAGTGCATGGCCTAGTGGTGAGGGTGCTGCACTCACGATCGCAAGACCGTGGTTTCGATTTCTGCATCGGGAATCATTTTTGTATTAGTCCAGTTCACTCAGTTATAAATGAATAACCTTGTGATGGACTGGTGTCCCGTTCAGGGAGAATTCTCTGATCTCTGTTACTTACGCTCCATGGAAAACGAGTGACCGGACCGGTGAGTCGTAGTACGCGTGACTGTGAGGTCCAAGGGACTTACTTTACTGCTTGAGAGTTGTAACGGCGTCCGACGATTGTCTGGAAATGTCAAGACATGAAACTTCTTCAAGTAACGATATCCTACTCCATATCAGGATTAAATTGACAACACGCACACAGTTATGTGTACGTGTGTGTGTGTGTGAGAGAGAGAGAGAGAGAGAGAGAGAGAGAGAGAGAGAGAGAGAGAGAGAGAGAGAGAAAGAGAAAGAGAGAGAGAGAGAGAGAGAGAGATAGAGAGAGAGAGAGAGAGAGAAAGAGAAAGAGAGAGAGAGAAAGAGAGAGGAATAGGGTGGATGGGTAAATAAATAGATAAATAGAATAGACGGAAAGATGGGTGGATAGATTGATAGGATGCATTTTGCCTGCTAAAACAGATGTTATATATTTTGGTGTGTGTGTGTGTGTGAACTCTCCTGAGAGGAATTGCAACACTTTAACTGAGAGCTGCGAAAGAGGGAGAAAGAAAGAGATATCTGAAACAGTAGAAATAAGAGAAGAAAGGCAAATGCCATTTTCTCTTTCTCCCCCACCTTATCCCAACACACCGCATCTCATACACACAATCGTTAAATGAATAGCATGTGGACACACACACACACACGTACGTACTTTCAGTCATTTGTTGGTTCAAACGTACACATTTAACATATTCTCACTCATACGTATTAGAAAACGATGCCACATACATACACGCTGTTGTAGACATTGTACAATATGATACAGTCACAACATAGAAGCTTTATATACATACATAATCTGTCAATAAATCGGTAGCTGGTTTATATCGGCACATACTTTAGCCAGAAAATGTGTGCGTGCGCGTGTTTATATATGTCTGTACATCTCACTTCCACGCGCACGCACACACACAATCTCTCTCTCTCTCTCTCTCTCTCTCTCTCTCTCTCTCTCTCTCTCTAAAGCTAGAGAACAAAAATTATGAAAAATATATTAAATGAAATGTACGTATGTGTGCGCATGTATAAAAAAAATTCCCGCAGAGAAAACAAACAAGGACCACACCTCGTGGCAGAAAGTTTGAGATTAACAAGGGATATTTAATAAAACCCATTTGGATAGATAAATGGAGGGAAGAGAATGGTAAGTAGTGACGCGGGAATAATAGAACCGCAAGGAGATGCTAACATAAAGTACACACTCACACATATACATGCATACATACACAGACACACACATACATAAATATATACATACATACCTATATGTATGTAGATAGATAGATAGATAGATAGATAGATAGATAGATAGATAGATAGGTAGGTATGCATTTATGTATGTTTAAATTACACATTCCATACAGCTTGAATTGCGAAGAATCCTTCCCATCAACAGCTACCAACTTAAAGATCTTATCGATTTTGGCACCTTCCAACAGTGTTGTTCCCTCCAGTGGTGCCTAGCAGCATTGATATTGCCAGGGAATGCCTGAGCTCTCTTGGACAACTACACTGTAGCACACTGTTCCCTCTATAATCCATGCAAGCCATCCACACTAAACCACACGCAGCTCTAACTATTTCAATCATCCATGAAGCGACTTTTGTTTAACTTTTCACTAAAGGTTCGTTCTTTCTTCTTAGTTTTAGTCTTTCTCTCACTTGTGCCATAACCTTGAGAAAGCATTTTCTGCTTCTCTCATTTCGCGATTTACAGCTCTGTTATTCTTTGAAATCCAATCAAGTAGTTGACCTAGTTGTATCTAGTTACACAACATCCCGCCTTAATCGAAATGTGTAGTACATTTCCGCCCCCAGATACGCTAAACCCACCGTATCTGAGTGAGGTACTTCCTTCCATGTTCCTATCGTCTTCTCAACAATCAGGATTTTTTTTTCCTCAGGCTAAACCTGAGGATCAGGGTGTCAATGCAATATAGCTTCGTCAATGCAATATAGCTTGGGAACGAGCACTCCTTTCACATGTACCTTCTTGTTATAAGCTTCATGTAGAAGTCTCGGTTTCAACCCAAGTTTGTCCCTTCACACCCCTCAGAGTGCAATTTGGTGTTGTAGTCCACTGCATTTACATTGCTGCATGTACTTATCTTATTTCTTTATTGCCCACAAGGGGCTAAACATAGAGGGGACAAACAAGGACAGACAAAGGGATTAAGTCGATTACGTCGACCCCAGTGCGTAACTGGTACTTAATTTATCGACTCCGAAAGGATGAAAGGCAAAGTCGACCTCGGCGGAATTTGAACTCAGAACGTAACGGCAAGACGAATTACCGCTAAGCATTTCGCCCGGCGTATCTTAATATATCTTTATGGATACTTAACTCTTTGCCTGTCCTGTGATTATATACAACACGTATTTTCTTGGTGTCCATGCATTATTTATAAGATACAGTCCCAATTTTTTTTTTAGTTTTCGAACATCAAAGCAACTTCGTACATATAAATGGAAAACTTTATACTGTTCAGAACTTATCAAGCAAGGCCAACTAAAAGTCTGAAAACTATCATGGATGTTTGGGACAAGCTTATGAAAATGCTTTGGACAGGCAAAATGTTAAGATTTATGCCGCTAAACATAGGAGTACGCTCTGCAAAAAGATGATTTGCATAATGCGAAAACATACCCCAGCGATACATAATCACCTTATCGGTGCTTATCACTAGTGTTACTCAAGAGTCAACGTCTCCTAGGAATTAGATAACACATTTCCCCATTCTCTCCACTCTTAGTAACGGTATTTTATACACTTGTCGAGGTTACAATAGGCCTTGACAAAAGGACTGCGTGGTAACGCCACACCTCAAACTTACCTGCCAAAGCTAGAATTATCAATGGTAAAGTCTCTCTCAGTTTCACCTCAATTTCCATACCTCTATTTTTCTGTTCCTTAATCGTTGGAATCCGTTCCTCTCCAATTTCAAAGCATAATTCCTTAGACTATATTTGCATTATGGACACACATACATATATATATTGTGCGCTTTGGTAAGCAGTCAGATAGTTGGAATCCATCCAGGCAAGGAGAGATTTTGCTTCTCTCTTTGTTTCCATTATGGAAGTTATGCCGTCCATAAAGGCATGCAGCAGTGACAGAACCATGCCAAGCGTCTGCTGAATTTGATTCCCTCCGACTATCAATTCAATAGCCATCACTAAGAGGACTGGAGAAATCGTTCACTTAATCACAATATTTACACTCCAGAGCCAGCTAATTTGTCGTAAGCTCCTTATTGGTTAGCCATATGAATACGGGTCCAGATTCATGGGACCACATTAGAAGTTCACTCGCAAACTCTTGAACAGAAATAGATCAGTATATATCACGTTGAAAGCACCGGTTCTTGACTGATCACTGAAGTTCTGCAACGTCGAATCTAGTTAGTATTCAGAAAGATGACGGCTGGGGGAAAGTAGGTGATTACGGCACCTATCGTGTTGGCGAAAGCACGGTTAAAAAGCTCGCTTTGCAGCCACGTGGTCTCGGGTTCAGAACCACCGGGTGTCTTCTATTATAGCCTCAGGCCGACCAATGGCTTGTGAGTGAATATAGTAAACGGAAACTGTGTGGAAACTCGTCATATATATATATATATGTGTGTGTGTATTTGGCTGTGTTTGTTCTACCGTTTGACAACGAGTATTGATTGTTTTCGTCTCTCGTAAGTTAGCGGTTTCGACAAGGGAGTACCGACAGAAATAAATACCAGACTTAGGGATCGATTTGTTGGCCTAAAATCCTTCAAGGCGAAACTCCAGCATGGCCGCTGGTGTCCAAAGACTGAAACAAGAAAACAGGTAATCAGATAGGCGCATAGAGAACTGATTGGATCTATTTTAAAACGGGGGCGCCAGTTTTCATTTATGTTTTATGTAGTGTTTTTGGTACGGAAAGACTTTCGAACTTCGTATACTTATCTATTTTGTGTTATAGAACAAAAAAAATGTTTTTGTATTCGAATTTATTTCATGTGAAAAATTGTCTTATTTCGATAATTTCTACTAATCACTGACGTCTATTCAGTTGAAAACAGTTAGCGCTGTAACGGTGTATATCGTATTAATCCCTAACCCTAACCCTAACTAGACTGTTAACCGTAACCGTAACCCTAACCCTAAAACTAACCCTAACTCGAGAATCCGAACTCTAAAATTGTTACACACATATATACGTACAGCGTAATTTATTATATAAACAATATATGCGTATAAATTACGATTAAACCGGATGAAATATGTCACAGGGAATAACATTTTTTATGACCGCCCAGCAGTCACTGTATGGAGCTGAATAGACGTCAGTGATTGGTTGAAATTACAGAAATACGACAACTTTAACATGGAATAACTTGCGAATTCCTTTTTTTTTTGTTAAGAAGACTAAGAGTAAAAGATGTTTTATATGACACATTCTACCAGTGTCCCAAGTTTCAAAGTGTTTCGTTAAGAAAATACTGGCGCCCCCGTTTTAAAATAGATCCAACTGATTCATGAGCCTTTTGCCAGGTCAAGTCAGACGAGTTGACGGTCTTTAACTTTCCCTCCGAGCATGGTGACTGGAGCTCTAGGTAGTCCAGGCACACTCATGAAAACCTGGGAAACCCACGACCGAGGCTTTATGAATGAATTCTGAGTTCATTCAGTGCTCGAAACTTCGACATCTTTCTTGCCAGCACTCCATCAAATACTGAGAGAGAGAGAGAGAAATAGAGAGAGAGAAATAGAGAGAGAGCGCGAGAGAGAGAGAGAGAGAGAGATGTGTGTGTGTGTGTGTGTGTGTGTGTGTGTGTATATATATATATATATATATATATAAAATGAGCGAGGGATTGCAGGACATATATCGGGATGATAGTTTGTGCGTAGATTGATAAAAGATGACGAAATAGGGTGAGGGACGGATTGATTGATGGATGGATGGATAGATGAATATTAACAGATCGATAGCAACATAGCTTGTCAGAC